>NC_060254.1:51166776-51467252 GCF_921293095.1 Ischnura elegans | reverse complement strand
CGAGGCATCCCGCCCCTACCACTCATCCCAGAAGCCGATATTATCGAACTCTACGAGGAGGAAAGGGGTGGTACCCCTCCCTACTTCTCACTCTTTATCACCAATAAGTCTCCATCCCCAATATCACCCCTCTTCTTTCCCCTATCCCTGTCTTATCCCAGCCACTACGCCGCCTTTTTCCTTTCTTCCCTTCTCCCAGACGAATTCACGGCACCGCCAAATTTTCTCGTACACTAGATTCATCACAGTGTTCTTCCAATTACTCTCGCCCTCTCATGTCTCGAAGTAAATGTGTGCTAGGAAGCAGTATATTCTTTATTTTCTACATCTGGGGTACTACGATTTGGGCTGAAAAAATATCATCCTTTAACGTCGGTCGTTAAAATTGCTCGTGAGGCAAAATGAACGATTGGAACAAATTCTTTTAGAAATTTCTTATTGATTTGTTTTCATATAATGATTATCCTCATTAAAATAATTCACCAGGAAAAAAATATATTATTTCAAAGAATTCTGAAGGATGACCGATGATACGATAGTTAAAAACGATAGTTAAAAACCGTTATTAGCAGCAAATATCACATGGCATTATCCATTATATTGTAGCACAATAATATAATGACAAGAGGTTTATAATTTACAAAAGAAATATGAATGGAAATTTAAGCCCTGTCATCAAACAATTATTGTAATATTAATTATTATTGTGTTATCATCCACATCACCACAACCATTTCTGGGTAAAAAATGATGATTTATCAAAGTACAACCATCAATCAAAAATAAATAATTCATCAGAATCAGATGTCGTTTATCCTATTAACTGCAATTAAAAATCTTACTATGCATTTCCTAAACTTAAATAGATTATCTCCAATGATATTAGCTTTCACTCAATGAATACGATAAGCGAAATCAGATTTTTGATTCCGAAGATAAATAAAGAACAGCATGCGACGTAGTGTTTCGCTCAAATTCACCAGACTATGCATGAAAAGCACATTTATCCAGAATAAAGTTACCACGATGATTTTCCCATACCGAAAAGTATGCTGAAATTAAGACGTTTTGGCAAAACCTTTTGTAGGGATAAAATATATGAATAAAATTTACTATCGTGCATTCTAATGGCAAGAGCGGAACTAATTGGATTTTAATACATTTTTACGATACTTCTAGTTTATTTGTTATAACTATCCTTGCTTACATAATTCACCACGGAAAAATATTTAATTTTACAAAATTTAGCTCATTTTAACTATAATCAACCCCCTTTATCGATAAATAAAACGACGATAAATGGTCATACTCTTGTTTTCAAAACGACTGACGTGGTTGCAGTCATAGTCTCGTCGAACGTGGACGCATTTTCATCGGTGAACACTCAAGTGAATCATTTACAAAATTCTCATCTAGTTATTCGTAGCTGCTATATATTTCCGTAAGCATGCTATGGTACTTGTGGGAGGTGACGGTCAGCTGAAGTCATTCTTGCGACGCAGGCAGGGAAAGAAAGGAAAGAATCGAGAGAAACTCGAAGTCGTCATCAGCCTCCTCTAATCTAAATACACCAAGAAGACCACTGCTTAACGCCCCATTGGACATTGCGTTACGAAGTGCTGTTCACAAAACACTCGAGTAAGGACCGGGGGACCACTTAAAATTCTCCGCCACCGCCGGGAGATGAACCCAGTCCCTATAGGTAGGACTCCAGCATCCAAGCCATGCCCACCCAATATCCTTTCATTAATTATTACATTAATCAATGAATGATGAGACACAAAAGGACAAAAAACGTAATAACTTGCTTAGGTGAAGTATTTCTGGATATGGGTCCCCATTTAGGATCAACCACTCGTCCACGCCATCGAACGCACGGTTCACCGATCCACCTGGATTTCTTTTACCCTAATCCGGCTAAAATCCTCCATTCTCACAAGGTCCTCCAATCCTAATCTTCTTCCAATTGTGATAGTCATTTGTCTCCCATCGATTCGCTCTACTCCATCGGGCACACTGTATTGTAGCACACGATCGCCGTTCAAGTGAGACCACAAAAAAGTTTGAGGAAGACTTGGATTGTTCCGTATTCATCTACCGTGTCCATCTGTTTCTTTGAATGCACCGTTAAGATGCTTACCCAAAGGAGAGATATAGGGTCAATAAACGAGCGTCAACGTCCGAAAAATAGGAAAAAAGTAAAAACTTGGAAGCGAATGGATACATATAAAAAAACGCCCTCCACGTTCCTTTCACTTTAAGGCTTTAAGTCTTCTTCACCACCACTCCCATCCTCATTCACAACTACTTCCACTCCATCTGCCATCTCTTTCTTCTTAACTCTTCCTCTCGTCCTCTCCGTCTTATACCTCCCGCCAGACATTGCGAAGACGCCGCATCTATCCATTATCAAGATGCTGCAGTCTCAATGCGATTCAAAATAAATTCTAAAACCCATATTAAGACAAACTATTTTCCTTCTATGCATTTTTCTTGTGATTTAGTTCGACCTAAAAGGCAAATGTGAGAACGGATATTTCCATGGTGTACGATGGAATTTTTCGAACCGGACCGTAACACGTAGGTTGCTGAGTTGAAGACAACAGTGTCACTTGTCGCTTGTCGGAGTCTTGAGGATGAACATGAAAAAGAACTAACTTTCGACCTGAAAATGCTGGCAGTAGTACCAGCGAAACTGTTAACCGTCACGGTATTATCAGAAAATGAAGAATTCATAAAATAAAAGTACGGCTAAATAGCTTACTAATAATGTATTTGCCGTCCTCAGTGGCGGTGGGGTAAAGTCCTCGACTGCCAAACCGAAGGTCGCGAGTTCGAATCTCGCATGGGTAGGTGGCCCCAATACAGGGCATGGATTTTTTTGCTGTGCTTTGTTGATTCCTCCGTTGTACAGGCCTCGGTGTGTTGTTTACGGGGAATTTTCTATTCCTAAATTTATATCTATTAGCGAACTTGGTAGCATATGCGGTTCAACTTTATTTCTAACGACTAAAAACTCCTAACGAATAAGTAAAGAAGCATAATTTTGGATTTCATACGATGCTATACCGTGATAAAACAAAAATAGCCAGGGATTCTGACTGATACGGAGACACAAAAGATGGATTCCTACTCTAAGGACTCGGGTTCAAATCCCAAAGCCGCAGAAATTTTTCAGATGCTGTCTAATATCTGCTTGAGCGCTCCGTGCAGGCATTTGAATTGCAGCACTTCGTCCCTCAGATAGATCGTTAAGTCAGTGTCCCCTTGACACCATTTGTTCAGTGCAGGCTAATGCTGACGCCAACATTTTCTCCAACCTAGTGTTCTCTAGGGCGCAAATGACCTAATGTGTTGGCCACATTCTACAAACCATTCCACACATAATATTTCCGTTTCATAACATTTATAAACTAGCTGTTATGGAAGTACAGAAACGTATCGCCGTATTATCCGATACGTGCACCATGGGGTTCAATGTTTTTTTTTCATATAGCAGGAACATTTATACAAGATTAAAAAGACATTTAATAATGAAATGAAAAAAATTTGCTTTATTTCACCATTTTATTTAGAGTAATACTCGCTGGTATCTCATCTTCCTGGTCTAACGTTACCTCCGGAGTGCCTCAAGGTAGCGTTCTTGGACCTTACCTCTTCAACCTATTTATTGATGACCTTGCCCCCATTGTACGTTCTTCCCAAGTCAATACATTACTCTATGCTGATGACTGCAAACTATTTAAAAAGATAAATAATCTCGCAGACTGTAATATGATACAGGATGCCGTAAAAAAGACCACAGAGTGGTGCATTCTCTGGAGGCTGCAATTGAACTTTAAAAAGTGCACCACAATGACAATATCTGCTAAGAAAACTCCTATCCTTTTTGATTATGCAATTAACTCCTTGCCTCTTAATCGTGTGTCATCCATGAAAGATATTGGAATTGTTGTGGACCAAAAACGTCTGTTCTCTGAACACATTCATGCGATCAAATCTAAAGCCTTGTCACTCTTAGGACTACTCTACCGGTTCACGGATATCTCCAGCACTAAGGCACTCCAATCCTACTTCTCAACCATAGTTGATGTGATCGGTGATCGACTATTGCTGCCCAATTTGGTCAATGTCTGCCCCCACTAATCTTGCCACCCTTAACAGTGTTACAACTTTTTTTGGAAAAATTGTAAAATTTAGAAACCCAAATCTCCGCGAGACACCTACTAGTGCAGTTTTATCCTCTTTATCCGTCCCTAGTCTACCCCTTCTCCGACTTCAATCAGACATCAAATTCATTTATAATACCCATAACTCCCACTTCGACAGTCCTGACATTGTTTCCTTCCTCAACATTGGAGTACCTTCCCGCCACACCCGATCTACTTCTTTCTCCACATTCCTACACCCACGCTATCTGTAATTAAGCGCTCACTTTTCCATACGCTTTCCCTTTTAATAAATACTCAACCCGGTGATATTGATCCGTTTGGTCTGACACGTAAAAATTTTACTCATCGGGCATTAACATATTTATCGCATAAATGACTAGATAGCCGGATAAATGTTTGTTTTTCTTTTGTATTCTATTTAAATTTGTAATCAAATAATTATTCTGTAATTATTTAATATTTGTTGTAATAAGTGCACTTTAAATTGGCAGTATTGCTGTATGCGTATCTCTTTATTAAAATAAATAAAAATAAATAAAATAAAAGTATGACTTCTTACAAGCGGCATCATCATCAGATACTGTAATCTGATTATGACGCCGCTGCGTCCAAACTAATCACACCTTTAAATGCGGTGGTAGAATAAAACTGTTTTTTTTTCATTTCATTATTTAAATGAACTTCCACAAAGCAGAGCCTAAGACAATTGGGGGAAGACGTATTTTTTCATTTACAATGACAAATCTGCGATACTTTAATTCTTCAATCACATATTATTGAAATAAAATTAAGCCTTTAAATCTTTCAGTCATTTCCTGTTGGCCTTCCTTCCACTTCCCCATCCATCTTCTCTTCTTTTTTATCTTCTTCCTTTCCCTACCATTTCCTTTCTTTCCTTCGGACTTCCCTATCGCTATATATCCATCTCACATATTTTTTCCCAACACTCCGACGAATCCGTCTCGGAAATCTACTTCGCCAGAGCTGAGCTCCACACATACAACATTTCACCTTTTTACTCCAACACTCCCGTTTAACCTTTCCCGGCTTTTTTTTCGGCTCTTTGAGCATTCATATCGCTAACGTTTTCCATCTCGTTTTTTTTCGACAAGTCGGATCAGTAGAAACACATAAAAAAGTAGAAAAAGTTATGATCTATACGCTAAACGGTAAAGTTGGCTATCGAAGTGGAAAATATTGCAATAAAATATTCCTCACGTATCTCACATCAAAGGAAAGCTGCTCTTTTCCATAGAAAGACAATTTTTTTCATGATATTTAGCATCACTCATTTGATGGCATGTTTATTCCATTTTATAAATCCGTAAAATAGTTATGAAAAACGTACTCCGTGACCATGAATACGCAATGACATATTAATAAAAATTTAATTTATGAGATGAAAGTGAATATGTATTTTAGAACTGCGAAGTTCAAGAGGTGGATGGAACAAAATTGCTTTCATATATTATCAATTTTAGAACATAGAAAATATCTTGGAGTAACTTTCATCATAACTACAGCCTTTAAAAGTTATTTTAAGTGTACAAATATACAGATAGAATATTTCTAAAAGATAGGAAATGCTTGATGTATGTTAGCAAGAGAAAAATAATAAGTTTCAAAAATACCGAATGAAAAATCTATTTGAAGCAAATATGCACCAGTTTCTCAATATTTCTGTCGAATTGTACAAGTTCTGATCCGTTGATGATTAATTAAATACCTTAAAGGTAATTTCTCCATTAAATTCAATCTAGTAAGAGAATTATTGCAATACTTAAATAAAAATTCAAAATACTTAGTTAAAATACACAAGCAACTACGTGAAATTTAAGAAACCAATTAAAGAATATGACTTCTCAAAAAATGGGACCAAATGTCGTCCTAAAGTCCATGTAACTGTTCAGTCTACCTATAGCAAGAGTCGCAAGGTCATCAAAGGCTATTGGATGTGAAACTACTTGGTTGAGGTGTAAGGCCGACATGATGAGCGCATGGTAGATTGCAGGACGGGATGCGGTGAGCGAACACCTATTTTGGTTGAGTCAAATTATCTGTGAAATGGCACTAGGAGGGCGAAAGGGGAAGACCAGGGATAGTGGTGATAGGCCAAGGTCTGAGCTGGGTGCTCTTTCTCCTCTCCTCCTTCGCACCCCTAGCTCCGTCTTAGGAGAGGCCTATCGAAGAATCAATCTGCCACTTTCCCAACCGGAATCCTCCATTTAGACCTCCCCTGTTCGTCCCTGCCATGTTCTCTCCGGTCGAGTGGCCGCTACTTGTCCGACGTCACTCAATCCTTTATCTCTTTAAGTGCGACAACCTTCTCCACGGAAAGAAAATCCAAAATTCGAGGCGTGAATTCGACGAGAAAGTAACACATCCATTTTAGTTATCTAGATCTGCAAAAGTGATACGTTCGCAAAAAGAAAGCTTTTAACCTTCTTAACTCTTGCAGGCGTTAAATATTAACGTCACATCGGGATAAAAACTTGTAGAATGATTTCTTGGGTTATTTTCAATACCGGGTAGAATGCTAAGTATAGGAATATTTCTTATTTTCACGAAAAATATATTATATCAGTAATTAAATGAGAACCCTGAGGTCTTGTAGGTTTTAAACAAGTTGAATAACAAAAACGTTGCACTATTCACCCATTGTCAGAAAAAAACGGAGAAACATTCATTCATCAAATATATCAGAAAATACTAGAATTTAACATTTAATCACCCTTTCTTTGATCATCGTTATGCACAACCTTTAAATGCAATTACAGGTTAATTTTCATATTCATAGATTTCAATTAAGGAAAGCGATATATCGCAAAATATATACAGCATTTTCGTAACTTTTGTGTACTTGCGAGTGACTTTATAAAGACATTTTAGATATTTAGCTAGCCCACAATAATTTACTGAGATAAAATAACCTTTGAGTGCGAACCTCATAAATTTTATGGGTCATTGCGATCGAGTACATGAGCAAATGTACTTACCGACGACCTGTAGGTATCCCACTTGGCTGATCATGGGATTGGTGTTGACTTGACACATGTAGTAACCCCTGTCCTCCTGCTGCACTGCAGTCACGTGTAGCAACCACGTCTTCTGATTGTCGTAGGAGACGCTGAACCTCGGCAACCGGGCAATCACGTGCCTGTGGATAGTCAGGATCATCTGACGGTCTATGTGGATCCACGCCACCTGATAATTCAGAGAATAGGAATGCGCTGGTCAGATTGAGAATCAAATATCTATGAACAAAACTATTTCAAATTGTTTTGTTTTTAAGCGCATTCTAATTCTTTTCCGTAAAAGATGATGGTAGCTAAGGATGCATGAATACAACTCCGAAACGCTGTTTATCTATATTTACAACCCATTATTGATTGCAATGAAGCAGATGGGTGTCTTACAGCTTAAACCTCGATATTCAAGCATTATTTTCTCACATGAGTATTCATAATTTCAATGCAAATATCTATAAAATAGTATAACCACTAGTTTATTTTCAATTAGTCAAATGCACCACACTTCGCAGCTTACACCAAACAGTTTGGAAAGTAATTGATGGCTAGGCCTATTCAGGTCCGCAGAAATACTTGTTTATTGTCACATTCTCATGCTCTTTTCTCTCATCATATCCTAAATTCCTTGGTGCCAATTCAGAGTCAATGATATTTATTTATTCTTTAAATTAAGCCTTTACATGTGTCTCTCTTACTGTCAAAAAATACAGAGTCGGTTTCTTTCACAGACAAACATTTGAAAAACCTATGTATCCAAAGCAGCAGTTGTATCTAAGCCAGGGCTCTTCTTTGTACGGAAATCCTACCGCATGTGACGATATCCATATCCTGGTATATACATAAAGGCTTCAGAATCAACTTTCTCAACATAAGAAAACCGTATAAACTAATACGCCAAAGGGATTTGGAGCTCCTTTGATAGCTAAGTCTATTGATGCCGGTACACATACTCGAGTATGGCAACCGTGATGTGCTTCTTTTTCACGTCGCATTCAAAATTCCCAAGCTCCACAACCTCTGAGGCACTCGTCCAACCCTCTTGGATCCACTCCACTTGATGTCACATGTGTCCCCTTCATGACCGCTTCCCGTCCTCAGGCAAGGAAACATTCAAAACGCCCTCGTCCAAAACCGGGCGGAGAAAAAAATGTTAAGAAAATGCCTCCATTCTACACCATTCAATGCCTTATCTCCCTCAATATTTCTCCCTTCCCTCTATCTGAGCTGATTTTAGACCTAGGGCTAGTTTATAGAAAAAATGCAGTAAATTGAAATTCAGGACGCGATGAAAAATTGACTTTGAATCTTTAAGGCGTTGGTAGAAAAAAAATAGCTCAAATTCAGCTCCATCATTTTTAGTAGATCTAGCAGCGAACGGTCGTATACGAGGCATTGCCATTGAGCTGAGTTGTTTTTCTTATCCACATCAATGCCTATTTCGGTATTTACTTCTTAATCCTACATTACGCTCATGTTATTTTTCTCTTCATTTTCGGTCAGTCCTAACGAAAGGGACTGCATATAGGAAGCTCAATTCCATCTTATAGAAGGCTGATTTCTGTTGCCACTTCGGTCGAATTTTAATTGGCTTTCACAAATGTCCGTGGTGATGAGTGCAATGTGATACACTGTTTTCCAATATTTTTCAGCATTATATTAGTTATTGCGAGTAATAGCATTGAAATTTATGAAATTGATACCTCACATCAACATGCATATAAATTTCAGTTAAAAAAACTAATTATACCCCATTTCCCCTGAAATTTGGATCAATTTATCCGTCAGTGACGAGAGTGGCAAATTTTGTAGACCCATTTAAATGCGCGGTGGTTGAAAGCACATTTTAAGGTCGACTTGAGGATCCTCTTTTGTAATGTTATTGGGCCTACAAAAAAAAGATGAAAAATATACTACGAAATGCGCGTTGTAAAGTTTTAAGCGTACTTCATTCAGCTTCCAGAATAACTATAACTATTACACAAGGGCAATGGTATCTTACACTAACCCAGACGGCACAGAATCCTCCGTATCTAATTTGTATGCAGATAGTATCCATTGACAAAAAGCGACGGAGCAGTAGTCAATGGATACTATCTGCATACGAATTAGATACGGAGGATTCTGTGCCGTCTTGGGAGGACCCCTAATGAAAATGAATTTCTAGCTTTTATATCAACTACAAAACAATTCAATTATCCATAGATGGAAATTTTTGGTTCCACCTAATCCACAGGTCGCAACATGTCGAACCAACGTGCCGTGCCAACCAACAGTTCTGCCTCAGCTCTTAACTCTCTCTCATCCTCATTTGTTTTCAACATCCCCCCCGCAGCACACCGCTCTTCAACCGAAACCGCTTTCTTTTATCATCCCCACTTGTCGTTGCTGGACCCTAACGGGGGTTAGAGATATGGCCAAAAGCCGTGCCTTTCCCTCGTTTTGCCGTCTCTATTTCCCCAAAAATCATCCTCCAACCCTTCTCTCGCCTTTGAGACATTTACGTTCCCTTCCTCACCCACATTTCTCTCAGGCACTACTCATTACTGCACCGTGAGAGAAACAAAATGGGAAATATTAGTAAAGTAGAATTTACCAGCAATTTTCCACAAATCCTTTAGTTTTCCTTAAACGACCGAATCCCATACAGGTGACCTTTAGTTAATGAAATGTATTTAAATTGGTTCAAGCAAGGAAAATCAAAGTACTCAGGGGAAATTTTCCAGTAACTTTTTAACTAACGTACGCGTTTGAATTCCATCAGATGGAGCCTAAAAAAACTCTCTAAATTGGAAATGTTGAATTTGGAAATTAAAAAATTGCTCCCCATCATTCATTCTTTCTAACTTTATAAAATCCGAAGTTTAAGTAGATTGTAATGTTTCCATATTGAAATTAAAACAAATTTTTTTTAATTTTCCACGATTTTATATTTTATTCCCAACCTAAGTTCCGTTGCTACTAAATCATCTTTAAAGTTGAAGTTAGTACATTAATTTCAAGAAAAATAGGTTGTGAACAAATTTTATAATCTTGGAATATTGCAAGCGTTTATTTCAATATTTATAACTCTATTTTGCATTTTTCCGTCTGAAAACTCTTCCTCTCCATCTCAACTCCCACGTACATTTATCCGTTTCCTTTATTGCTTACCTTTGCTTTAAACACCACCCTTCTCTTTCCTCAATACAATTTTTTTCACAACCGCACCCCATCCTACTTCTTTTAGGAACCGCGAGATTCATAGCCCTAAGGGTTTGGTCGCATAACCCCCACCAATCCTCTAAGGAGACTCGCTCCCATTCCATTCCGCTCTTCCTTATATCAATCCCCAATCCCAAGCCTCTCCTCCTTTTTCTCACGTGCAGTCGCCCTCGTCAAAATTTGCTCCTCTTCGGGGATCTCTCCTTTCAGACTCTCCTAACCTTCATCTCCCCGCAGCCATTCTTTTCTCATCTATAGAGCTCATTTTTTTTCCTTTTCACCCCTCGCACACATCTCCGGACCTTCAATCTCAAAGACCAACAGAGGAAAGTCGTCCGCTTAAGCTTCTACTTTGACGTCTAAACGTCCCAATTCAATGTCTTCCCATTGTAAATTCATTAGCTATGAAAATGAATTTCTAGCTTTTATATCAACTACACTATATTCCCACACTGCCCCGTACAATCATCAAACGATTTTTGCGCCTCACTACGTTTTCCTCATCCTAGTCAGTTATTTCACTTCCTATCCGCCTTCCGCTGATAATCTCTCTACCTTATCTCTACACAGAAGCCTTATGTATCGAAAAATAAGTTCAAAGCATGAAAAGGGAAGGTTTTGGTAGAGCACTGAAGCTGATCTCCTAATTTAGGAATTAAGACGCTCTTCAACTACGTCGGTTTTCAAGCAAACGGTTGAAATCGAATGCATTTTATAAAAAGAGTAAAAGTTTGGGATCGAAATGGGAATGAGGATCTAAAACTACTGGATTGAATTTCATTTTACACAAAAGGTTAAGGGTTGGTTTAGAGGTTTCCATAGATACTGAATCATGGAATATAGTGACATCATTCAAGAAGACGGAAGGATTAATTATTTCGTCGAGGCAAAATAACGTAGGTAATGGCTGTACTATTTATACATTCATTTCTTTTTTAAGCCGTGACACGCAGTTTTTTAAGTATAGCATGAAATATCCACTCTAAATGCGTACTTTTAGTTCATATAACCACAGAAATTATCGAAAAATACATTGGAAAAATTTTAATTTCGTATAAAAACTGCTATATTCCATCCCTTAACAATAATATCTATTTCCCAATAAATCAATATGAAATAAGAATCTATGAATGCCAACACAAATTTTAGGTAAAATATTCTCAACGTAAAACCAACCCAAACACACGCATTCTCCATTTCCTATCATTTTCCCTCCCCTCTCTACGGCTGAACTATCTCGAGGAGCCGCCGATGTGGCGGACATAATAGCCGGAGGGAGTTCTTCCTTTAACGGATAGGCGGTGTGCTTGTGTGTGTCTGCGAGAGGAAAATTCTGCGATGGGAAAGAGTATGGGGGAGAAGGGGTTGAGGAAGGGTGCACCCGCAAAGTGCTCCAATGGGAAGAAGGGTTGGGAGGGCGGAGGAGGAAGAAAAATGATAACGTGCGTGATAGTGTGCGCAGGGACCTTTGCTCTTTTTTCACCCCGACGTCACCTTCCGACCTTTTATATACACTATCCTCCCAGGTTCTCCTAATCCTATCGGTCTACTCTCTCAAACACTTCCCTGAATTCTTATCTTCGATAGCAATTGAGGAGACTGATTTATGCTGCCACGTAAGAGAAGCTTAGGATAAACTCCTTCATAATGTGATAGAAAATGAAAGAATAACTTTGGATAGGTTCTCTAATATATTTGAAAATGCACGAGCCGGGTTTTATAACATAGTTACATTTCCAGGTGCTCCACTTATGCATGAATTTTGTTTTTATGTCAAGTACAGTGTGATACTAAGTACATCTATCTGTCGCACCAAACTTTATATGAGATACATGCATGATAGATTCGCCAGACAATTTAACTATGTTATTCTACCAAGGTCATGCTTTTTCAAACGCTTTGGTGAACCTAACAAATTTTATTCTTTCATTGTTCGTTGTGGAAAGGTTTCACACGGTTTAGGCTGAAATGATCAATTATATTTCATAAAATAAATGTATAGCTAAAAGTATTTAACCACTCGCTTCTCCATTTACTTGCGTAAATACTAAACTTTTATTCTTTGTGGAATTTTGCATTTAATGAGTTTGTGTCCAATGGCGGAAACAATGCCAATCTGCATCAACATACACATCCCTGCGAGCCACCTCTAGGTGTTCGCCAGGTGGTAACCAATCACCAACACGCACCATGCAATAGGTTCACCGCATGCACCCGCATGTTCAAATAAACATAAATTTTAAAAAAATCCGTAAAAAATTAATGGACACAATAAAACCATGCCTGTCTGAAAGCAAACATGAATAAAACCTTGAGAGACTCCATTAAATTAATCGGTTTACACTAGTTAGCTTACTGTATCATTATTTGCGTAATAGTATTCATGTTTTGCACGGAGCGGTGTATTTTTGTTGCGACATTACACGTCCTGCACAAATAAAAATGTGCTACTTAATGCTATAATTATTTCATAACCGTGAAGTTCACTTGTAGGGTATTGCGTGCTGGCCATTAGCCACCTCCTGGCAAATATCCTATATTTGTCAAACTGATTGCTGACGAGTTGACTTTGTGGAAGTCCATGGATAGTTGGAATAGCAGTAGTATTTTTTCACCCTTTTTTATTCTTTCTTGACCGGTTTCAAAGCTTACGCATCATTATCAAGAGCTGTCTAAGCTAAGGAGCAGCAATCCTGGTATTAATATCGAGGGTAGGTGTAGGTGGGGTATAACATAAAAGCAAGAATAGGGGAGGGATTGAGGTTGGGTACTCATTTGCGGGGTGTCTATTCAGGGTCATCGGAAATGGTATCAAGGGAGGAGGGACTATTACGTTAAGGAAAGGTGAGATCATCGTTGGTACCACCTCATTGACAAGACATTCCCCAACAACTTCGAATATACACCTATTTCAAAAATTTCTACAAAATCCAGTTTTTTACCTTTGTCAAATACATGTAAAAATTTTAAGCTAAAAGCGGATAAATGGTCAAACGTACAGAAATGTTATTCAAACATAAATTTGTCGTCACAATTTAAAACAGGCTTTATATGTTCATCAATTATTACGTAAAATATTCTTCAGGGGTAAAGTCTGCATGTAGAATCAGAAAAATTGTCATTTGGTACTTTGATGTACCATGGATATCTACTCATCTCAAGTAACCCTATTTCCATCACACAGCCGAAACACGCAATGGATCCTGATCTCTAATCCACAGAGCTACCATATTTCATGCGTCCCATTCCACACCAATACCCTCAAGACCCCGATAAAGAGCAGCTCATTCACGCGCTCCCAAGCGATCATCGCCTGTCGCCCAACGGTCATCTTTCACCGCTCTCTCTTGCCTACCAACGCGAGGACGTCCTCAGCGATTTTTCAGAGTGTCCCATTTCTCCAAGAACACCCATTCCACTCACTCTACGTCTCATGCAATAACTCTCCTCAGTAATCGTCGAAAAAATAAAACGAGAGAGAATACAAAGAAAGGTATCGCCACAAGAAGGAACTTATCATCTTTCCCTCACTTTCTTCTTTTTATTGTCATTCGTTCCTATCTCAGGTCAACGTTTCCGAAATAAGTGTGAGAGAGCTTTTTAACGCCGTATATTATTTTTTCGCTCAATCTCTTTCCACACGCTCGGAACCACTAGTAATTTTTAGGCTTCAACTATATACTTGTATAAGTCATCCATATTTACCGAATGAATACGATTCATAAGTACATTACACAATTCACAACCTTCTACGATGTGGGTCGCTTAACAAGGAGCCTTCGTCAACGACTGACCACGTTAAATAAATTACCTAACGATTCCAAAAAAAATATAAAAAATTAAACGAGGTAACACTTCCCGTTCATCACATTCAATTTCAAGCCTATTTACAAGAAAAATAGTCTGCATTTTTGTGTCATACGGCACCTTAAAAGCCGTAGTCACAGTGTTCTATATATTTCTGTATGCCTGTATCCTCGATAAAATTTTGTAAATGATTTTTAACTCAATTCCCATCGTTAGATAAGCTTTAAATTACACACTTGTTTTCTTTTGATGATAGTACAATGATTAATAATCAGACATTTAAAATTTTCTTCTACTGGGCTCTAATTAATTAAATTTTTATGTCGAAAAAAGTTTTTTCTCAATATATGGTGCAAGTTAAAAATATTTCGGCAGAAATTTCTTTAACAGCTTTGGTTCCATGGATTGCGTGATTCGACACTAAAATGGAAAATAAAAAAAAGATAAAAACAAGCTTTTAACAAAAACAGCATCATTTGAACTAATAAGTAATAAAAACTGCCTGCGGCCCCTCAAATTATTGTAAATTTCAAATATGATTTAATTGGTGAGAAAGTACAATAAGTTAGAGAAGAAAACTTCGGAAAAATGTGCATGTGAGATTACAGTCGCTTTCGCTAGGAGACAAATCTTATACATATTTTTCAGCAATTATAAATTTAATAATCTCAGAACATTTCATTGTCATCCAGTTCTGAGCTATCATGAAAATTTCAGCTCTCTAGTTAATCAGGAAGTGGTCAAAATTTGAGCGGCAAGATTTTTCTCGGAAGGAAAATCAAAAAACGAGTATAATAAAACGTGGTAAAATAGCTTTTCATCACTTGGAGTACAAAGCTTTGGCGTCGATAAGGTTTAGATATTAATATAGCGTGTCAATTATTACTCACCCATCAGGTACGTCTACATTCATTTCTACACTCATTTATAATAAAGCTTTGATTTTTTTTAAATCTCTTAGTATTTTATTTTCATTCTGTTCCCATTCTAATCCTTAAAAAAATTCTAACTGGAATATGCGCTCTTTTTCAAGAGGAGAGACTGAGGAGGGAAAGCCATGCATGTTGGAGAGGAAATGAGGGTGGAGTGGGGGGTGGAGGAATCGTTTCCGTCCTTTGATCATAATCGCTGATCGTAGGCGCAAAAAAGATTCAAATTCAGAGAATGGACTCGGTGATAAATCAAAACTACCTCACGCCCACCTTTTTGACTCATGATGAGAGGTTGATGATAAATGGAGTTGAAATTGGAGTTTAAAAACTTCACAAAAGTCACAATTTCTGTTTAAAAAGAGATATTGTTAACCATTGATAACTTAATAATCGGAATTCTTAATAATGTATCATTTGGACTGGGGAAGTAGCTGACTTACTGTTATGATCAATTCTATAAACATAATATAAGCACAGAAATTTATACTTGACAACCACAAATTATTCATCAAATTAGCTCCCATTTAGCTCCCTTACGACAGGTGAATGACATGCGGAATTAAAATAGGACTTTATTAACTGCGGATTAACAACGTCTTTTTCTACTAGAAAAAAAACCATGCAATGTAATTCAAAATTTATCTCTATAAAAATTTGATTTCAAAGAGCCGGATTTAACTAAATGTTCCCAAAAATTACAATACCGGTTGTTCGACATTAAATATGTGCATAACTTTGAATGAATACTTCCTTGTATAACATTGAAGCTATGAAGTATTGACATTAATTTAAGTTACTGGGATTCAATCAGTGGTGGCTATCATGGCATACATTTTCAATCATTTTGTTACACAGTGAAGTCTCTTTTCTGGAACCATACTTTGAGTGCAAAGGTTAGCAGAAAAACGTAGTATTGCACATTTTGTAAGGCTGAAAATGCAGCTGAGGAAAAAAAAATGATCTTCAAATAGATGAAATTATTCCACTCCAATAATTCCAAAATTACTCAGAACCACGTGAACGAATTTTTTGGTATAAGACATGAATGTTTTTCTTAACGTTTACAGCGGAATTGAAACTTTTTATAACTGTCATATGATAAAAAGCAATGACATAGTTCATTTCTACAGCTTAATGTGTAGAAAATTGAATTTAATTCCCCTGATGCCTGGAAGGAAAAGCTATCTGATCAAATATTCTATCTCTACATACTTATCTCTGAAACAGATATTAAGCCAATTATCTAAAGGGTGGAGCATATGTGTAAACCTGCCAAGAGCTAAGCTTATTCCTAATTACCCTATAGTTCGTACCATCACGAGAGAAGTTTAGAAAATTGTTATTATTGTGAGCACTGAAAAGAAGAAAGGTTTCATACAACAAACATATTGAGGTGGACTCGATTAAGGGTCATCAAGTTCATCTATATTTCCTGAATGATCACTGATTGCATAAGATTTATGAATTTTCCTGGTATATATTTCTCGCACATTGTGGACAGGCAGTTCGTGTCTTTCTGTCCTGTTTGAAATTACACATATGAGGAGGTGAGATACCAAAGGATACAAGTGATTTTTTCTAAACAGAGATAAGTACAGAAATTGAAAGAATAAATATACAAAAACTTGGCGGTCAAGGTATACAGAAGAGTCTCTTGTTCTGGTATCGAGAGGAGAATCCAGAGAACTAATTAATATCTTGTTGATCTCATTTATATCTGCACCTTATTTCTGTACGTACCTCAGTTTACAAAAAATATCACTTGCAGCCATTGGTTTATAACCCCCTCATATGACATCTACTCTTCTTGGTAATTATGATATGGTCACATTTTCTTTTTCCAATTGTAAATTCTTCCGATCATTCATTTTTCTCAACCCTTAAAGAAACCATACTAACTCCTCATTCCCTGCATTCTACTTGCATCCACAGATCGAAAGCCAAGGGCACATGAGGTCATTGAGCCACGCAGGGCACAGCCAGTGAGCACCAGAGGGGTGTTGTACGGAAGCCTCTCGCCGTGACCCCTTCGGATGCGTTTCAATGCCAACGCGTTCACTGAGCACGCAAACAATTGGAGGGATACCGCTCGGCTCGAGTCCCTATTCACACACCCAGATTGGCCATGAAAGCCTCAAGAACACGCATAAAGTCTATGCAAGCCTCCCTCGATTGCATCCGAGGTAGCTGGTAGTGCTCTCAATTTCTAGGAGCATTTGATTGCGTAACAATGACTAACTATTGGGTATGAATATCACCAAAAGGAGTGCCATGTCAGTCAAAATCACAACTAGAAAATTCGTATCTATTTTAGTTGAGTATCGCAAAATCTCTCAGAAGGTTGATTCTCTTAATATCCTATGTTTATAGATTTTACGGCAATAGCCGGTGGCTTTACGGTCCACCCGGGTTGCGCATATTTAAATGATATATTAATGTTTATAAATGGTGCAGAATAAATTTATGAATAAAAACACATGAATTCAGACTACTTTATGATAAGACTTTTAGACATCTTTAGTATTAGTGAGGGTGCCCTCCCCCAGAATAGTTTTAGGTAGAAGGTTCAAAATGGTGAGTTTTACGGCTTTTTGAGGGATATTTTATTAATCCTAACACTATTATCTGAGTAATGTTTATCCAATTAAGTAATAAAAATAAATGTTATAATTTATCTGAGCTCTGTGGGGAGGTTTATCCCCCAAACATCGAATACAACCTATAATAAAACCTATTTAACCTTTCCAACCTCATTCACTGCTATATTTTGCAAGACTGAATGACAAGTGATTAACTTTTTTCGGCTTAGTTAAGTAGTGCCACAAGAGCCAGAGCAAAAATTCAGACTGGATTTAGCAATTCCTTGTTATGTAACCGCAAAAATTTCATCATTTGCCGTGATTCGATGAGATACACTTAAATTAACACGTCAGGAATTGGCATACAGCTGAAGCACGCTTTGCGCCCGCATAAGCTTCCTTAAAAAAATATCATGTTCCTCCCATGCTATTTCTTCTCACTGCACTGCACTCATTTCCAACCCCCTCCCATCGCTTTATGCCACGCTTCCTCCACAACCCCACCACGTGAATATATTCCTTCGCCAAATTAACTTACGAACGCTGTTTCTCTTCCTTAACACTAGAGTACAACAAAAAAATCCGAAACATTCTGCAAGCGAGACTTATTGGCACATATTTCTTTCGTCCTCCATAAAAAACGGTATTTTTCGCTTTGTGGATTTTTGAATTGGGTAGAATAGTAGCTTTAACAAGCTCCTGGGTGTTCCCGGCGGTGCCTCTAAGAGCATAAGGATATAGAGTAAAAGTGCGGACTAATGGAGGTTATAGTAGGGAACTTACATTTTTCCAGTTATTGTACGATGACCAACATATATAAAATGCATCACATATTTTATTTTATAGGCAATACTTCATGTGGACTAAAGCTCTGAATCTAAAGATGAAATATTTTACATTGGGTACTTCTCTTGTTTAGGAATGTATGCCTCATTTGCTTCGCCGCCCATAACGTGTCGGTAGAGCAGATATTGCTAGAGTTTTGAGATAGGTAGAGAGATTTTCACTAGAGAAAGGACACTATTTTCTTGTCTTGTCAAATTGTTGCGATAAATATTCACCTCCTAAGTTATGATATAGTATGCTACCTCGTCAAGCCGCTAGTTGAATTTATCGCCCATACTCGTCTGTGCCTAAGCGAAGGAGGTACCCATGCCTAACTTAGATTAGTGCCTCATTTATTATGCTATAACTGTCGCAGCGCTTCCGTCCATGCCTAGTATTGACAAGAATAAAAAATACGTGGCAAATGCTAAATTTGAAGACCATCAGACAAAACTGGCGGAATGATAATACCCTAGTCCAACCAGAAAGATTATGAGCAAACAAAGGGTAAGAGTAAGGCGTGAAAAGAAATCATTGAAAAGGTGATGATTTTCGGCGATAGACTAGTCAAAGGAGATCAAAGATCAGTAATCGGTCGTTCTAATTAGACCTTCAAACCTCACATACATCATTCCATTTGTGATTGTTGAAATGCGGAAGGATACAGTTAGGGTATACCTTTAAACCTACGAATTTTTGATAGTCGTATTTTGAAATGCATAAGAATTATCGAGGAAATGCTACTATTTAAATTAAATTTATGAATAGAACATTATAAATTGATGCGCAATAATAAATTTTTAATGTTTTCTCTTTTTCACTCCCTATATAACAATCCCCTATTTTTACAACAATAGATCATCAGCTACAATGACCGAGGTGCATAGCAATATGAAGTAACATGGATTGCATTTATCATACTTTTTGGACAAATAAATTGGAAACAGAGAAAGTAAGATTTTGTGAAAAATAAAGTTCAATATTTTAAGATAATGATTTTCAATCGCGATCTAGAACCGGAATTATCATTGGGAGAATTTCGAAGTAAATCATCAAATGTTATTATATATTTCGTCAACAAAATTTCAAATTGCATACATTTCTCTTGTATGTTCATCTCCAATTTATTAACACACCGCATGGTCAAATGTAAAATGTTCAAATGATGCCAATTGAATGACAATAATTCTGGTTGGCAAATAGATGCTTATTTTATGACAGAAACATTTTTCCTAAAATTGGCTAGAAGTGCCCAATTTTTTTTAAGGAAGCACGCTGTTCGCTTTTAGGGCAAAACATTTACTCTGCCCGTTTCACTCTGATGAATTAATCATCTCCAAGCAAAATTTTGAGAGACACGGCATATGAGTTTGGCGCCTAAGGAGATGTATATTTTGCATGCGCTAGAAGTGGAACGGTCGACGTCGCGAAATTTTATGATATCTCCAAAATCCAACCTTCCTCGCCTGCCATAAGACAGCCATCTCGCGATATTTTTTTCTACTACCGCCTTCACCATCTGTCATTCAAGTCACTCACTTTTTCATGGCACGGGACACCGCCCATAGCACTATTTTCTGAAGCTCTAATTAATCCGCAGGCATAGACAAGTGAAGCTTACTTTTGTCACTGGTACAACTTTCTTCTCTTGGTAATGGGGCTTCAATATCAGCTGATAGATTTGTAATTTTCAGAAAAAATCAATTATACACTTAGAAAATATATAAATTGCTTCAGGTACTAAGCAAGAGAAAAAATCGTGTAAGTTTAAATAAAATTACCTCTTCTCTAAGAATATATATAAAGTCTCCATGCCATAGGTGATCTGTACTGATCGATTTTAGTTTGTTTTCAATAACGATTCCTTGTAGCTGAGAATAAGGTAATTATAAGTGCTGAATTAATAGTGTTAAGAACATTGGTTATGTCTATCTCATCAATCTTATCAAAAAAATCAATCGTATATCGAAAAAAAGAACCTCTTTCGTATGTGGGTTTGACCCAATTTACGTAGCACGTATTCCATTTTCCCTTAAAATTTTCCTAATTGTAGTTATTTTCTTAATCTTTGATATATAAATTGCCATTTTCATGGCTTTATAAGGGCATTTTCTAATCTACAGGCACTCGAAGATCATCATTCGTCGAGACTTTGAGAGTTAATTAGTCTTAAACGTATAAAAACATTAATTTATTCAAAACTAGAATCGATGGCCGAAGTTTTCTTTTCTAAAGTTGGCTATTCATTCTTTGCCGGCCTCCATATACCTAAATACACAATGGATATTTTTTCTTTCCCCAATCACAAAGGGATATTTTATTTTTCACGAATGATTAAAACAGATTTCTACACTCGTTCGACAAAGTCCATAGCCATACTTTTTTATCGTCTGTATTACTATCATTGCTATTGTTATATTCAGCCCTTCATATATCTCAACGCCCATCTTCAAGATATAAACTCCCCGTCTCCAGGGTAATTTAGCCCACTACGCCACCACCTTCCCTGACACCCATCATCTTCGCCTCCTTAACAATCCTCAATCCTTACAGGGCCTCATTTTACCTAATATATATTAACCCGTCATCTCCCGTATCCCATCCATATCCCTTCACCCATTCACCTGAAATATTTCTTTCCACGAAATCCTCCGCCTCTTCCAGCGCCTTCTTTTGATATGATAATGCACCAGCACAAAAGAATGAAGGAATGGAAGGGGTTATCTCGTTCAAGGTTTTGGATGATTGAAAAGAGAGGCGTGCAGTAGGAGGGAGGTTTTCCAAGTAGAAGGAGGGTCTTTTTCCAAAAGAACTAAGAAGAAGGAGAAAAAAATGAATCTTTTTCCCAAAGAATGACGGCAAGGAGCAAAAATAAAGTGCGACATAGGATTTTAAAAGTGGTGTGAAGAGAATTGTTTGAGAGAAAGGTGAATAGATATGTGTAAACGCTAATTTCATGAAAGCTGGCAATTTAATGTATCATTTCCTTTGACGCTTGATTCTCTTCAACTGATAGGGAAACAATAACTTCGTATAAGTATGTCTTTTCACATTCTAGCCATGGTTACCTGATATTATGGCTTAAATGGGTACCATAAAAGACTTCACTGCATTTTCTATTTGTCTAATCGTCATTAAAAAAACGCATTGCAGGTATCTATAAAATGTTATCTTCAAAAATTCATGTTGACATTAAATTTTAAGTTAACTGCGGTGGGAAGAGCTAACAGAATGCTGGAACCCAATGTGAGCAACAAGTAAGCAATTGGAACTCAAATAGGAACTCTTTCTTTGAAAAATAATGCGTACATCGTTGAATACATTTTACTTACGAGAACTAGGCAGCTTTAAGATATCTTTTTTCAATAGTTGTTCCTTACTAAAACTCTCATTTTTGTCTAAATGTAAAAGACTACGTAGATAAAAAAGCCCAACCTAAAAAAGATATTTTTCATTCCAAAACTAAAGAAAAAAAAAATATAGTAACTCTAACGATTATAGGTAATTATTATATAAGGTGTTCATTACCTTTGATGAAAGCTTATGCTGATATAAACCTTATGCTGAGTTACTAATTTTATGATAAATATCTTTATCTCCTGAACATAAAATTAAACCTTTATAATTATGTACACGAAAGCTCTTGAAATGTCAGAGAGCTCTTTTTGTCTTGCCTCAATCCACGAGGGAAGACAAAAAGAGTTCTCTTGAATTACTTTCCGGGTAAATTAATGAGAGCAGAGAAAACAAGGCGTGAAGGGGTGGGGATAGATAAAGGAAAGATACAAGTCGATTTCAGCGGAAGCACTGGAGGAGAACAACAATGGACAGGCCAACCGTCGAAACTTTGCCGACCTCAGAGTCGGTGGGGTAAAGTCTTCGCCTGCCAAACAACAGGTCGCGGGTTTGAGTCCCGCTTCGATAGATGGACCCTATCTAGAGCATGATAGATCGTGCACATGTAATTGTTAAATTTTTTGAGAACCCCAATGTAAAATGGCCACGATAGTCTGTAGCTGGTGGTATGGAAACGCATTAAAATTAGTAATAATATATCATGAAACGCATCGCATGAAGCATTTCGGCTTGCATTCCTACACTTCCTCGGAAAAAATGTAATTCAATCCCCAAAATCTTTAATGTAGAGCGGAAAATGTTACCATTATTCCATTTGTCGCGCTAAAAACTGTATAGAAGTCCTACTTAGATTGAGAGATAAAAAGATAATGTAGGTCACAGGTGGTGCAGCACAAATAGGTACATTGTCCAATTGTGACCAGAGTCGTATAACGGATGTTAAAAATAGTGTGAGAGTAAGCGAGTTGCAGGAAATAGTGGGAAGGGTAAAAGTTGCCTTCCAACGAAAAAAAATCATTCATGCTTATTTCTGATTGCGTGGGAGGTGGCCCTTGTAGTGCCATGTGGGGTGGAAGTGAAGAAAGAGAATGTAGGTGTGAATTGCCCTGTGAGAGATGGAGAGAAGGGGCCACCAGATCCCGTTTATTCCAGCAAAGACATTTTTTATATTAAATTGCGAGGGAGTAAAGGTCGTGATACGGAGAGAAGAAATAAAGATATTGCGCAGATGCTTTGAGAGATACGAGGTAGGATCTTAGAAAGAGTTCCTGGAGGGAAGAAAAAAGAGAAAAGGGATGAAGTCATGAAGAGGGAACAAAAACATGAAGAAGAGAATGGAGTAAGAAATGCCTATTCAGAAACAATTGCGGCAACTCGAGTTGTGTTCAAAATGGTGTCGTTTACTCATGCTGTAAACGCTATTTAGAGAAAGAATTAGGAAATCAAAATGGAAAGTAACTACGGTGGAAACATATATTTTTTATCCAACCATTTTATCTTACGTTTTAAATATAATTTTATACATAATGACATTAAAGTCGCCACCTAATTTTCTTGGGTTTTGGACAGCATTCGTCTTCCAGTTCACATTCCGATTTTTGGGCGTCTTCCATTTTGAAATTCTTCAGGCAACTATGTTTTCTTGTGAAGTTACTGAGATAAATTTTCTTATATAATACAAAAGTGATTAATGAGAAGGTTTTCAATTAGTCAGCGATTTCCAATATGGTAGCGTGCATGTGAAACATATGCCCATAAGGAGATCATTATATAATTTGTAGTGCGGCTGTGATACGCCCGGATAGTCAAAATTAAGAACAGCCACATTTCAATATTCACTCACTCGCACAGTGAGGATCGCTCAAAATGGAAACAAATCGTTCACAACAGTGCAAACTCCTGAGAAACACACTCGGAGATCTCGATGAATAGCTGAGAAGCGGTAATCCAACATTCAAGAGTGCATGACGGCATTGAATTTTCTTCTAAAGGGTGATCGATATTTTACTCCCAGTGGCTCGAGTAGGAGACGTTGGATCGAGAAACAGAAAAGTGCTAGTATTTCTATTCCCCGAATTCTGTCAAAATCGAAAAAAATAAAAAAAGGCACAAACGAGCTCATTGTGCTTTGACCAACTTGGTCCTTCTGATCCATAAGGTTTTTCAGGAGGTACCACTTATCCAACATAGTGACATATTTCAAGCATAGCATTTATATTACATTTTAAGCTTCAGCTTCATAAATATAAACAACAACGGTCACATGACACAAAAATGTTTTAAGAACTTTGAAACCAAAATAATATAGTAAATATAACATATCAATGCCTGGATATTTGAAGGAGTTACAAATTCATAGTTTAAAATAGTTTATCAGAAAAGGAAAACCAAAACATTTCGTTGTGACCCAGCACACTGTTTGAATTATTCTCGAATGTATCTGGTGCAATTCAGAGGAGAGAAATATCTCACAACTAAATTATGTTGACCTGACACATCCGTCACTTTGAAGGAACTTATGACAGATTTCGAGGCAAACACTGTGTTGCAATGGAGGAAAAAATGAAGTTAGACCACTCGATGGGAAATTTGATGGAAAATAGATTAAAGAAAGATAAAAAAAGTGGGAAAAAAGTATTATTGCAGCCATGCATGCGTGAAGCAGAAGGCCTTAATTCTCAAGGGGCAGCGGGAGAGGGGAGGGTGTGGGAATGAGAAAAAGAGGGGGTGAAAGCAGCGGCAGATTGAATTTGAGTGGGCGGAAAATGCGTTGGCCGAAGGAATTCTTCCCTCATTTTTTCCCAACATTCCTCAAACTAGAAAGAGAAACAGAAAAGATTCACTGGAGAGGGAAAATTATTCAACGAAGTTTGAAATATATGACTGTCTGATGGCGAGGTGCCTCGAGAAGAAACAGCATCACATCTGCGCCCAATATGAATTTTTCCACATATTCAACCCCATACATTGAGCTATTAAGAGGAGGGATATTGGATTATAGAGGACTTTTTATATGATAAGGGGCAACAGGTGATGGGTGGTGGCCAGAAAAAATAACCTTAAATAGGGGCCGCAATTGTCGACTATATTTGAATGAAAACACTATGTAAGACAGCCATTATTATACGTATACAGTACACAATTTTAATGCATATTTATGCACTATTTTACAAAGTTCGGGAACAAGTCAGTGATAAATGTTCCTAAGCATCAGATAGTAGTCATCGATATTGTAGCTTTTTATTAAAATATAAAGTACTGATGAATGATTCCAATTGACGAAGAAGCATTAATATCAGCAAATACAATGTGATACTATAATTATTAGGGTCGAAACACTATAAACGTACCCTGAAAACTGGGGAAAAACGTTCGTTTTAAATTAGTTTTTCTGCCGAATCATAAATGTCTTGAAATGACTCCATACATTCTCTTTTTCCTTGAATCTAGGTACTGACCGAAGTACACGCTGTCAACGTTGAGCGACGAAATTTGAAATTGTAATGCTCAACAGTGAACTACTACTAGCGAAGTATTGAGCTCTTTGATGAGGATAGAAGAGGAAAGGTATCATAAAGTAAGGAAGGGAGGATTGGAGAAAGTGCACGAACAAACTGGGTTCGGGTAATACCCGGAAAATATATTTTACGTCAAAGAGAAGTTAGGAAATGTTATTGTAGTATTACACAATTAATTAAATAGGGTGGCATCCATAAAAAAATATTTTTGGGTTACCCCGCGAGAATGTTAAGAACAGCCAGCCTTGCCCTGCCAGCCAGGACGGGCGGTCCCGCTAAGGGCAAGAAACATCGACCGATCTTACTATTGATAAGGAGAAACCCGTAAATAATTCTGACGCGCATTAACAAAATAGCACGTTATATTAAATTTATTCTTCCACCCATTTTTATGGTGACATCTATTTCGAACTAATTGTATTGTCAATGCTTCTTGACATAACTAAGAATAAAGCATTTGCCAACATTCATTCAATTTCATTCATTCATTCAATTGCCGGCCTCGGTGGCAGCGGGGTAAAGTCCTCGCCTGCCAAACCGAAGGTCGCGGGTTCGAGTCCCGCCTGGGTAAGTTACCCTTATCCAGGGCATGGATGTTTGTGATTGTTAATGTTATCAACCCCGATGTAAAGGCCGAACAGTGCTGTTTTCGGTGGTGTGTGAAATAAATAAATAAATTTCATTCACACAGTCATCTCCAATTGTGAATTGATTCTCAGACTGACTGATGACTGATTGACGTCCGTCATCAGCGTTTCCTCGTCTTTTCCTAACCTCTACAGCTGAAAGATGGCGAGGTAAATAAAAGGGACACACACTAATATGCATAACTGAAAACATATAATTGACAGAATTCATAAATTTAAGAAACGCCCAATTCGTTTCCACTTAACTACAAGGTTTTATGCTGGTGCGAGCTCAGGATGGAATATCCATTGAGATTAACAGAAAGTAATGACATTTAAGCGAAGAAGGATCAAGACCACCTCGAAAATACTGTCAATGTAAACTTTTATATATAAGAGTTAAATAAAAGCAATGACGGAAATCAAATTTTTTCAATAATTTAGGTACAGGTTTAGAGAACATGAACAATAACTGATGGGGAAACGATCATAGTGATAGATATTTGTTCAAAGTTACATATCAGCTTAAAACTTTTAATCTTTCCTTCAGAATGTTTACCAAATTGTTCGCGTCCTTATCATAACAGGACCGAATTGTGATAAGTAGCAGCAAAAACAATTCCCTTCTCAGAGCGACTGAGAGTCTGGAGCTGACCCCGGGGATAAGGACTTCGCATTCCCATGAAGGGAGACAAAAGGTGATTAAATAGGGTTTACAAGGCTAAGGGAGGGGAACGATAGTGTCCCTTGGTAGGAAGCAAGGCAAAGGACGAATTAGGCGTGTGGTGAGCGAAATAGCACGTGACCAAGAACCTTTCATACGGTCATTACACAATACACATGAGAGCCAATTGACGCGAATCCACCGCCTTGTGTCACACGTGCTACGAAACTATCGTCTCCTCGACTGAGGCAATGAGCTAGGAACGTTTGGCGAGGGCTTGGACTTAGGGAGGTGTAAAATGTAATGAGTCTTAGGAACGTGGGAAATGGTGCCCCAAAATTTCGCACCTCTTTTAAACTCTCATTCTCACGGAGAGAGGTTCTAAAAAAGTGGCAGCCTTTTTCCGTCAATCAATCCAGCATACAATCCGATATCCGACTAAGTGGTTATTTTTATTTCCAAAATGAGATTATGCCTTGGGCAAAATTTATGAAACCTAAGGTGGAAAATCGATTGGACTCCAAGTTATATATTTTTTTCATAAAATGTTATACTCGAATATAAAAGGAGTACAGAGAAGCAGCTATGAAGCCAATTTCTGCAGCTAAAAATTGATAACTTTACGTCATAAAGGAGCTTAAAGATCGTAAAATGGGAATAATATAGCCTTAATAATATTCCTTCGTTCGCGAAACTTATTTCGCTACCCAAAAATATGGTATATAAAATTTTATAGCTAGCTAATTAGAGATGACGAATTACATAGCTAGTATAACTAAAGATAACTAGAATGATTAATCTCTCTAAGAATTGGTTCTTCCGAGTAAAAATATATTTGAAGCCCATCACTTAAAAGAAGACCATTTTTGCAAAATTTCTTCAACTAAAAAACGATCGTAGCTCGTATTCATAAAATAAAAACACCTTAGCGACCTTGAAAGCACCGATTATGTAATATGAGAAAAAAACATGGGGCAGGTAATTCGTACCTTAAGATCCATACAGTCAATCACTGGCACACTTTTTAGAATAAGATGGGTGTAAGTTAAAAGTTCGATGATCAAAATTGCAAAGAGAAGTCTTTTTATATTTTTTAAATAATAACTACCTTTAAAAACGAGAATAAAACATCAAAATTTGAAGAAAAGTTAAGAATTTCCAATTTTTAGGCAAGAGAAATATTAACTGGCGCTAGCACAAAAAGTTTCAACGCTCCCATTGCAGCTCTAGAGTACGTTGAAACTGTAGGAGTGAAATGGATGCCACGAATTGCGTTCTCGTTCTAAGTTCCATGGAGAATACTCTGCGGTCAGGGCCGTTCTGCGGCACCAAAGACACGGCCCTGGAATTGAGACGCGGATTACCCGAGGCTTTAAAATGGTGACCTTACTTTTGCCAGGTTAACGCAGTTTTCGGAACATAGAGGCCAATTAGGGAGCTGAAATTAAAGGCGGGTAAGGTCAGAGAGGCAAATTAAGCGAGCCTCACGGCCGCAAAATGTCCACGCCGTTCCCTGCGAGATGGGGAAGTAGAGGAACAATACTGTACAAATAAAGCATGGCTAGAAGAGGAAAAGAAGTTGCGTCTCCGTATTGATAAATAAGTAAGATATTTATAATATGAATGATATTTTAAGGTTAAGTTATAACAAACAGCAAACTGCCAGATACAAAGAGTTTATCTTTAATTTCCCTATAAAACTTTCTATGGCCAAACAAAAGTTCAAATACATTTAAAAATATATTGGAACAAATTCTTGCAAATAATTTGGTCCCCCTGATTTATTTCTCGTAAAAGCTACTTCCATATGGCTTGAACGGGTATTATATCCTTTGATATATATATATATATAAGATCTACTTTCAAACATCTTAACAAAATAATTCTCTATGAATAAATCTGACTCCCATTTTGCGAAAAAAGACTTCAAATGATTTTTCTCCTGGTAAAGTTAATTAGATTAGTCTCAGCTTCGCTTTATCCACATGTTGATTTTTTTCCAACCATAGTTTCGTTGGAGCGTAACATTTTCAAAGCAATGTTGTTATTCCTTCAATTCCTACGATAAAGGATTTCCCCGAAGCCACGACCGCTGCTATTACTTATGTTAACTAGAGTTTATTCTTTTTCCTCCATTAGGGGAAAGTGTTTTACCTTCTATTCCCTGCATTGTGAAGCAGGGGAGCAACAGACCGCAAACACTGGCGTCAAACAGCGTCAAATCACACGGCACCGTTTATCACAACCCTCCATTCTCCAGCGTATGAAAGAAAGCGAAACCTCCAGAGAGAAGGGAGCATGACGTACGAAAAAAAGAAGTCATACTTTCAACATCTCTCGACTCAACGATCCGGCGCAAACGAGGCCAGATGCATGTGTAAAAACACGTACAAAACATGCACAGGGAAGTCTTGCACAGTGATTACGAAATGAAGAGC
Organism: Ischnura elegans; assembly: GCF_921293095.1. Classification (NCBI taxonomy): domain Eukaryota; kingdom Metazoa; phylum Arthropoda; class Insecta; order Odonata; family Coenagrionidae; genus Ischnura; species Ischnura elegans. The sequence goes on along the minus strand of NC_060254.1, from coordinate 51,438,104 downwards.
AGAGAGAATTGAAAAAAGGAAGAAGGAAGAGCTTCAACGGCGGTACGGGTGAAAAGAATGAGGGATGGGAGAGATGATGACGAGTGATTTGTGTGAGCTTAGGAGTGGGTAAGGGAGAAAGAGCCGTTCACGAGGGCAACAGAAGGGAAGAATGGAACGGACGCAAGGATCATTGCAATACATCCTACATGGAGGCAGTCGCAGACAAAGGAATGTGAAAGAGCGTGGAGGAGGGGATATCTCGCCAATTTCAATCCACTCGTGACCTCACTGGAAACTCACATGCCGTGAAGCCACGCTTATTCACATTAACAACGTCCATTAAACTCACAAGTATAGTTCTCTACGGACAAATTCGAGATACATTTTGTACAAAAATACTTCAAACGATTTAGCGACTATTACACTTTAATTATACTTTTTCCTTTTTTATACTTTTCCGTTTAGAGAAAGAGTTTCTCGACCTTATCTTCTTTGCAATTTGAAGCAAGGTAGCAATAGATGGCGAACGTTGGCGCCAGAACTACACAATATTTTTAAACTGCAAGGCTACAATGCTGAATGTTCGCGATATTACTGTGAGTAAACGCCCGCTTATAAAATAAGTCAGCAATTAATCATCCTCAATGACCACTTTGTGTGAGCAATGAATGTTTGTAGGGGCTACGCTCCGGTTTAATAACTATAAATATATAACATAGGTGACAATATTGTCACCAATGTTTCGAAAGACTCGTTACTCATCTTCTTCTGGCAGTCTGATGCAGGGATTTAACAATCGAGTATAAATAACATAACATTGCTCAGGGTCAAGCCAGATGTTATTGAAGCATCCGCAGCCGAGGGGAGAAGGAAGAGCAGAAGATGGCTAATAATACGGTGATATATTTATAATGAATATTGAAGCCACTTTTGCAATCGAGAAAATCCTATGCAAGCACTAAAATGAGAATTCACGAAGAACCCGTCTTGAATGCTGTGAAATCCGAAGTCACCTCACGTCCGTGAACTCAACTGAGGTACTCGATTGAAATTTCAAATCGCAATTCGTGCGTACGTGGTCACATGTATCTTTGACCTTACTTGAGTCAGTTCTTTCCGTGGGGACTATTACCATGCAAAAGGCCCCTTCCAAATCAAAGGTATCACGAACACCCTACACAGTCCTCGGATTCATGTCGGCGCGACCGATTCCTGACTATGCGGAATGCATTTCACCCTCGATCGAAGACTTACCCGGTGGGATAGGCAACGGATACATCTTGGGAGATGATAAAATCTTCACACGCAACGGATATAAATGGAGCGAATCTGAAAGGTGAATTCCAGGGTCCCTGAGTCAAAGTTCTCCAAACTCATGATTTTCACCATCACTTGAGCACCTTTCTCAGTGCAAGTTTATTCCTTTATCGGCAGTTGGGATAACAAAAGATGTGAAATTTGCGAATCCTTTGGACTAAAAAATGGCACAATCTTTACTGAAAATTGTATGAACTATTAAATATAAATGTTAGTAAAAATATTGTCCAAAGTTAGTTTTAAAATTTGCCACGAATTTTCACGAAGTTGTAGCCAAAAGTACTGAATTCATGAAGACGTTTTGGATTGCTGGAAATTCATTCTTCAAACCACGGGTTTGTAAATGCAGTGGCTGAAAACAATTTCAATTAAGAATATCCTGCGATATGCAGTAATTTGGGAAATGTAGATATGAATACTACAAGATATTCCTATAAATGTACACCTTCTGATTAGAGCATCACTTGCTTCGATGTATTCAGGTGCTTTATGAGAAGTGGGTTTCAGTAATACGTGCACGATAGAATGAGTGAATGGGTGGATAACCAGGAGAAATGTAGATAGAAGAGGAACGTGTGAGCAGACTTCTAAGTTTTTGGGAAAGATATTATTTTATAATAATAATAATAATAATTTATTACTCCACCTTTGTTTTTACATCTTAATACAATGAAAAAGAGAAGGAGCTTTAGGTGTTCTCGAAGGTCATGGACCAGAATTGAGCCACCATCAGTTAACAAAAATGTATCCCAATAGCATAATAATGCAGTACATGATACATTAAGTTTTATGTAAATAACATCAAAATAAATTTTCAAATTTTTCTTGCGAGAAGAGCCAGTCTTTAGCAAGTCTCAACATGACATTTGTGGTTTTATTTTTAAAATTATAGCGGGCAGTAGATGAAATAATTTTGGCCCCATGTAAATAAAACAGCGTTTATATACAGTTAACTTGGGTCTATTTGCAACTATAAATGACTCATTTTCTATTCAATGCTACGCTCACGTGCCATCGCCATCTTTCTTCCACAATTGAAGACGTTTCGGAGAAGTAAGACAGAAAAATCCTTTTGAAGGCATATGAATTCCACCCACACTATCCCCACATTTTCCCCCGTGAACTATAATATATTACTACATCTAAAGATATTGTAGCAGAAATGGACACAATTTCAAAGATAGGACACAGAAAATGGAAAGTGTTTGGTGCTGCTGTAAATCGTTTTTTTTTTCAACTGCCCTGAACAAATAATGCACAAGATAGCGTCAATTACGTTAAAACGGTATTAAAATAAGTATGGTTCATTCAAAAATCAAATAAATTCATACATTTCACAACCACAACGCTACTACGCAACTACTCTAGTGGCAACGTGGCTACATCAGCGGAATAACTAACATCCATGTTACGATTCATTACATTTAAACGCAGGCGATAATAGTCTAGACCCTAAGAGCCAATATATTAATTAAAATTGCTTTATTGATAGACATTCACCTGGGCCTTAGCAACACAACATAATTTTCAGAACCAAATAAGATTTATTTTTGTATTAATCTATTTTTAAAAATATAAAATAAATAACAATAGCCTACACCTTATGGCAGAAATTTAGACGAGTATCGTGCACAACGAACAGGTACGCATTATTCTCAAATAGTGAGCAGCTGTCACATTTTTTTATCAAAAATGGATTTTTTATAACTAAGTACCTACTACGTCTTCAGGAGGAATATTTCGATAAAAACCTTTTTTTGGAATTTCTAGATGTCTAAAAAAAATCATACTTGAAAACTCTGCAAAGAGGATAACTACTGGAAATATAAACAATATCACAAGGAAATGGAGATTCTGATGCATCAAAAGAATAACGCATTTTAGTTAACTTGGATACAAATGATTGGCTATCTTGTGTAATCATCGTTAATGGAGGGTACCCCTGCGTTAACAATCCGTTGGGCCCTTATCGTTTTTAAAGTTCTGAATTGCAGAATAGTTTATATTCGAAGCTGCTCAGAAAAGGTTTTTTTGCACAAATGGAAAAACAATTTCTCGAGGAGAGAGAGAATTACTGATGTTGGAAGGAAAGTAAGAAAAAATGATGCAGAAAATGTAATGGATCGTAAGAGGAAAAAGTAGCCCAAATGATCAAAACTTAACAGTGATAACGAAGTGCAACTGCGACAAACTAGACTTAACTCCACTTATATCAATTGAAAGTTAATGAATTATTATCTTATTAAATGAAATTAATTAATTATATAAAATTAATTAATAATTATTAATTTCATTTAAGTCATAGCAGCAGCAAATGCTTCACGCAGGCCTTTCGTTTTTCGCATGATAATACGATAAAGGCTAGAACAATCATTTTTTTCTCATGATTCCGTGAATGACCGCATTACGGTAAGTTCTCTGTATTCTGGTGGACCACAAGGTAGGTTAGGGATAGAGTAAACAACATGAGGGGATGTTAGGCAAGGTCCTTTTAAAAGGAAAGGGTTGCATGACCCGAAAGTAAGGTGAGACAGAGCAGTCTCAAGAAACCTGAGAAGGCAGCTCAGCGATTTTTAAGTCTTTCTCCTGCTAGAGACCACAAATATACATGGAAATTCCCGACAAGAGGAGGAGAGAACGAAAGGGCTCTCTAGAGTACAAATTAGGTTTCAACTGCCGAGTAAAATTTTAATTTGCTTAAGAATTTTCACGGGGTCGTTAGGAAGTGTGCATACGTTTTGCTCGTAAAAGGGAGGTAACATTTGCCTCTACCCTTAATCTTGAGAAGTACCTATGCTATATACAACACATGGGCATCAACTTACTGGCGACAAGATTTGTCGCCTCGTCTCTGGTCCTTTCCTCCTTTCGTCTTCCCATGTAAGCGCATATTTTACTGTCGGAGTAACGAAGTTTTCAAGCTTTAAGATTGACCAGAGCGTGGCTTATTAAGAGCTAAGAAAATTGCCAAAATTTCTTGAAATGCTTTCCACTATATCTCATTTGCTTGTTTCACTCTTGAATAGCCCCCCCATTCCGATTCAACCTTGCCTTCGGCCTCGCAACCTGTTCTAGATGTTATTACAATAGGATTGGTAGTAAATGTCTGCACCGGTACCTTAACGGCATATTTCGTAGTTATTCAACAAGAATTAATCTAAGGAAAACCTAAAAAAAAGATAAAATTTTATACCTTAATTATACCAAGCAGCATTAAGGAAAACTTTAATTGCATATGATATGGTAGGCGTAATAGAATTTCAAACTTGGGAGACACGTATTTTTTAAAAAAATTTTCATCATTCTTGATGATTAGGAGAGGTTGTAAAGAAAATTGTACAACTTACTCTTTAAGTGCATGAAGTTCAAGAAGAGGCATCGATTTCTGAAATCAAAGTAATAGAAAGGGAACTGCACTGCTAGAAAAGCAGGAGAAATTACTCCAATTCTGTGGATTTCTGTGCTTGATTCCGCCTCAAAAATACTCAACAGCAGTAGATGTAATGTGAAATATGAAGTGTGATAATACATGATGCCTATCATGGATTATCCAACGACACATTTACACAAAGCAACTATAAAAACCTATACATGTAATTTACCTGTAATTTAAGTACTACAGTAACTTTAAGCCCTTAGATTTCCAAGCATTACTGAAGTATGAAGAAAACACAATTACTTTTGTTTGGTTTTAGAAGGTGAATGAGACCATTTATTCGATGATTTAACATTAAATCCGAGTAGATGAGGTCTCAGCTAACGCCCTCATTATATTTCGCTCTACTAGGTAGTTTTGCAATTGTACGCATTTGAAAGTAGATTATAGATATAAACAGATAAATAAACTGTACACATTATACAGCCATCCTCATTTAACGACAACAACATCCAATTATCCCAACTCTAGACTTGCGTGAAAAGTTAACGAAACTTCTAAGGGTTCCATATCACAAGATACAAACTACACACAACGCTACCACATAAATATTCAATAATTTTGCATATGCTCGATAGGTTATTTACGTATACATTTTTCCACATTCAATTCTGCCTATATCTGGTCATGTGACGCGGGTTGGTTGGTTGCTTGTTCACGTTGAAATGTTGAATGCTCAGTATTGTCAGAGTTAGCGGTCGAATAAACTTGACCTCGTTCAAACCTTGAACCAAGTGTGTCGTTGATTTACGGACATAACACTCACCTGCACGACAAAGCGCAACACGCAGCTGCACCCGGAAGCCATTATCAACGATGCCCCTCGCTGCGAAAACCTACGTTCAAAGCTATAACACTCACCTATGCAGACATCACACTCACATAGAAGAGTGGGTACCAGAAAGGTACGGTGTTTTGGTTCCCGAATCAACCATAACTTAACCCGTTGGTCCATCTACTACTCGCCTTCTCGGCCGGAAGGGAAGAAAACGCTCCGAAATCATTACTTCCTCCCACCCACCTACCCGCATAACGAACGAAGGGAAGTGATCCAACTCAAACACTACCTCCTATTAACCTTTAATGTTCCCGCCTCAGAAATCTATCGCAATGACAAGCATGTCGAGTTTGCAATTGAATGCTTCAACTTTTTCTATAAATAACATGTTCATTGTTGTTGTTTTGCTTCTGAGTAACTTGACAAAATAAAATGGAAAGCTCAATACTTGAATCGGTAGGAAAGTCTTTTAGATCCTTAAGTCCATAAAATCTAGAATATTGCGGTCACGCTGCCTACCAATCGCCGCCTCTATCACTGAATTTCTAATCCAAATACCATCACTGATGTAAATTAAGATTAAAATTAATATCACTCACATTGTGTTTCAATTGAAACATTGATTTGCATGCATGACGGTAGCTGCAGACTCTGCACTAATCCTCATGGTAGTGGGTTAATTCCTTCCTTATTGAACCTTGGATTTCAAGAGCCTCATTCGGTAGGTCTAGGGGTAGGGTAGCCAATTTTGAACCCAGATTCCTTAAAAATGTACCCATTCGCTATTGCCACCAGGTCATTTTGCCTTCAACATTCATTTTGAGGAATGTGGTTATCATTGATCACCAAAATTAAACTCTGAAAATGTAATAAATAGGGTCCAAGATTGTGAAAAACCAGACTAACACTTTAAAAAGACACTAAAATGTTAGCGCAAACAACCTTAAAAAAGGATGACTCACGGTGTTATAAAAATGTTTTACTTGTATTCACGGAGAAAAACTTGTGATCCCTGAATGCTTTATTCTGGGATGTTGCAGATCCTTCTATGATCAGCGGACATGAGGAGCCAATATGTAGTCTTGCCATCTCTGCATGATCAAAATATCTGCATCCATTTTACTTTCTCCTTCTTCCAACTCTTATTCTATGCCTCTATTTAACATTGGGAAGGGAGGCCCTGCCCAAAGGAGGGCGAAACCAAAGCATTCGCAATACCAGAAAGAAGGCTACCCTCCTTGAGAGAAGGATCTGGACGCATTTTATCCATACTCCTACCCTCCCCTTCTACTGTTTACTAGACCCATCTCCATATCTCCTATAGTGCACATTCCCCCCCTCATCAAACATTGATGCGTCTGGGAGAAAAGGGGAGGGTAAACTACCGCTTCTCTGCCCTCCCATTCCCAATGCATTTTGCACGTGCTCAGAGGGAATTGAGGCATCAGCCTGGAATGCGGATGGAAAAGGGATGGGCAGTAATTGGGTGGTATAGAAGAATGTGTGGAAAACAAGGAAGTGATCTTAGGATAACCAAGTAAACTAGGGAATGAATCATCGACCCTAACGTTTGATTCTCAAATATTTCCTTGATAAAAAGAGGCACATATATACTAAATGAATGAATGACGACAATACTTAGGAAAAATTACGAATATTGAACATTTATCATGACATATGAAACAACTTTCCACATTTCACATGCTTGAAATGAAATATCATATGAAGTAAGCTTATGGCTGTTAAAAAAAGGAATAACACCTTTTGATGATATTGAAACGTTGTATAGGGTGTGAACATTTATTGTGCATATTATGCTTCATTTAGTGTGTGCTGTTCATTACACATTGTTACTCAATGCATAGTCACCACAATTTCTTATACGAAAAAATTTCCCTCTGTTTTCATTAAGGAATGAGAATATCTGGTTTTTTGGCTAATAGGCTACCTTGCTTTCATGTTTGTAAATAATATAATTTATGCACAATTATGGAAGAAAATACATTATATTATATTTAAATGAATTTCAGAGGGAGGGAGAAAGTCTCCCTGAGAGATGAAGAGACCCTTTTCCAGCGTGTGTGAGAACTGAATGTTTCACGGGCTTCCACTCGGGTTTAAAACTCCATCGTTGCCAACGTTTCGATGAGCGCGTTTCTCATCATCTTAAGGGCGGTATGATGTAGCGATCGAAAAACCGGACCTCCATGCGATTTAATTGAGACGAAGGGTTTCACCTAGGATAATTGTTGAATGCAACCATTAGGTGCATGATGCATTCACTAATCACATCTGAAGAAGGCTATATTGAAGGCGACAACTTTAATGTGGACGAAAAAATTAATATTTTTCCAAAAACCATTTTTTCTTCCCCGATAACCAATTCCCAATAGTTTTTTTTTAGCGTCACGATAATTAATACCATAAGAAAAAGGAAAAAAAACTCTGGATACACCTAGAGAAAAAGATGATGGGAAATAGGGAAAAATACCTCAATTAATATGATATTTCATGGCGTGAACGAACATCTTTTGGAGAATAATGTGGTTGTGCCGCTAATTAAAAGAAAAGATATCGATATATGGTCTTTCAGAGCTCTAAAAATCAATAATAACTCCAGCATCAAAGTAATTTACCAAGAGGTGACTCATGTAGTTCATTTTAGCAATCATAGTCTCTCCACCACACCACTCCCCTCCTGTCTTATCCAAGGAACTCTGAAATAAGAATGATTTCCAAAGCCGAATGCGAGAAATTTTCAATATCTGTCCCTACACTCACTCTCTATAGCCATACCCTATATGTTTTGCCCTCAGCCTGACAACAATAACCGCATTACGATGCAATAGGCCGAGCATTCTCCATAGCTCCCCCAGTAATATCATCTCAGCTTGTAGACCAAGCACTCCCATCCACCCACTACGGAATAGGTACATCACACGACAGACACGGTACCAGTAGCGGAAGACAGTGAGACGAGGATTCAATATATAGGGGGACCCAATGTAATCCCTTTAGGCTCACCCTTGCTTTTCATATTTCCCTATTCCTTGCTCAGAACAAATGCTTTCTGCGTCAGAAAAAAAGCGTAAGATAACCCCGTGCATAAATAATTTTTGCAATTACGCAATATGCAATCTAAAATTGTTTGATTATAATGTCTGAATGGGATGCTTTTTTATTAAAGGGGTCAATTTTTACCTATTTTTTATTTTTAGTCGCAAATGGGCTGAAAACTAAGAGACTAGATCATAATACGGCAAAAATGTATAATATATATTTATTATTCATGCTTACAATGGGATCACACAAAGGCCTAGACTCTAGGATTATTAAGCCTAAAAAATTCCAAATTATTTTCAGCGAAGCTCCAGAGAAATGCTTCATAAAGCGCGGTAGAGAAAGGGATGAAGAGGATGCCGAATTATATGCCCAATATTTTTACTAAAGTAATTCAGTATTATATAATATATGTGAACGGAAAATAAAACAAATCAGATGCTTAATTATGACATTTTTAACTCCATAAAAATATGGTAAACACAGCCGCCTATCCAAAAATTTGTCTTGCTTACAGCACTGAATAAGCATAAGTGTGACAATAAAATTAAACGTAAAATAGACTGATGGCGTGAGAAATAAATTTTATCACAATATAGAGAACCAGAATCATACGAATATTACTTGCTTATCATAATGTTTACATTTAAATAAAACATATCATTGAATGAAAACAGAGAATGATAACCGTCATATGAAAGAAAATGAAACGATTAGAAATTAATTATAATGAAAACAGCAAAGTAAATAAAAATACAACTTTAAGCATTAAAAAAACTAGATTAGATATAAGGTCTCTTGAAGTGAATGCAGTTTAAATAGAACAGTTTTCTAGGAGAAAGTCCCAATTAGCAGGGAGGTTAAATATTTTGATTATTCAGGGAGAATAATCAAAATTAACCAAATTGAAAATGTCTTTGATTACTCATCCTGAGGTGATGAAAGCCCTACTTCAAAGGCGGGACATTCATACATCCTATTGACTCACGCATTCAGTCTCATCGAGCATGGGATTTTGCACCTCAATTACATTGATGACGAACTGATCTCAATGGCGGGTGCTGACGGGTGAAAGGCGTAGAAGCAATCAGACTCTGAAGCCGAAATTGCATGCTTGCTGTTGCAGATCCCAGGCAATTACTGCAAAGGCATAGACTACGAATGCAGCATTGGTGATGAGTACGAAGCCATGGAAGGAAATGATACAGAGAACTGAGGAGAACATTGTTAAGAAATACACTTGAAATGGTCAGTTATTAGCTTCCATTGTGATCACAGGGTAGTAACTGACACAGCATTGATCTGAACAGAGAATACTTAATGGGAAAAGATACGCCACCATTAAGAAAACTATCGTAATTCTTGGGTTAATATATTACTTTCCCTAAATATTGTAATTTTTTAGACAACGTGTACAAATAACTGACAGCCTAAAGTAGGAATAAAAAATTCATGATAAGTGAAACCTAATTTTCTTCTCTTGATATTTCATAACTTCCGGTTAAGGAGATGAATTTATGACAATCATTGACTTTTTATATTTATACCGAAACTCAGCGTGGGCAAATTAAATATTCGAGCAAAGTCTTTTTCTGGATATAAAATCTACATAAATAAAATCGATTTACAATAAAATGCTACCCACACAAAACAAACAAAGGCGCTCCGTAAGCATTTCAATGTAAACTCGCTGGTTGTGATGAGCATGGTTCATCAGTATAGTAGCAACGCGACCGACGCGCGAGAATTAATGAATATCCAAGAAATCTAAGTTAAATATTGAAAGATAAGATCTAGTTTCAATTATTCCAATTCATTCCAATTCCAATTCCAAGATAACAATTCTCGAGTACAACGTATCAATTTAAGTTTCGTAATCTTAACATACACTATTTACGTTTGTAAAAGTAGAATAAAATAAGTATAATGAATAAAAATAGAGCTTAAAAAGGGATATTATACCAATTTATTCCCTTAACAATAATGGCTTCCGGGGTAACCCACGTTAAGACTTTAAATGGCCAACTGCTATGCCGGAGATCTCATCAGGCCTCATTTCCACAGCTGTTTTCTAGACTTCAGGGCCTATAAGACTAGGCGTTTCCTCTCCTATGCCGGAGATCTCGCAACGGCTAATGAGGGATCATGAGTTCCCAGGTATTAGAGAAGAAACGTTGAGCATTTCAGTCTTGACGCGGGTCTCCCCTAAAGCTATGAACATTGACGAACATGGACCGCGAAAGTTTTGGCAATATGACCAATTCACCTTCTTGACCTTCTTGAGATCTTAAAATGTTATCATTTCAAGTATTTAACACTAAAAGCACCAGGCATATCGTTTTGATGGGTAACATCTACTTAAATAACCATGTAGCCTAGAATTTGTTTACTGCCACTTTAATTTTTCTATTTTTTTAAATTTTATGGCACGTATTCTATTAAAATATTATTTGAAATTTTCACACTGAATTGGAGATATACCAGCTTTATACCCGACCCGATATAATGACGTGTTACGCTTCTATATTTTGTTTCGGTAACGGTAACGCGTAATTTCTCCAGCAAGTATTACTTCACTATATTACTTCTGGCCATTTTGTTGCTTAAGTTAGCACATTTATGCGTTTAACGTTCCATATTGCATTTTGAAAGGAAATAAACCTGCCGTACACAGTGGCGTGTGGTAGGTCAGGCAGGGAAACCAGGGGCGACATGACCTCTGTTCATTTTAAATTTGTTACTGCAAATTAAATTGTAAAAATGACTCAGTTGTACTGATATATAAAGGTAAAGGTTGAATAAATTTAGGTATTAATTCATTTCGACAAAAACGAAGAAATATGTAAAATAATTTCTAACCATTTAAATAACTTACCTGGACCTTCTAGGAAGCCATAAACCCCAATCCTTATGGTGCTAAAATCTATCTTTCATAAGACTACTGAAGTAAGGATTCTTCATTTAATGCACAGTCTCAATGTAATTATCTTTCAACTCTCTAAATCACGAAAAATATGACGCCATCCCGGTATTGTCACCACGATGGGGCCCTCTCATTGGGTGTCCCACGAGCACAGACGAAGGCAAGTACCGACGGGGATTTATGGAGGGGATGATCGCTGAATTAAGAGAGGATTTAACGAGGTAGATATGGAGTGCATGGGAGGAGGGGGATGTATGGACAAGAAGGCTGGGAGGAGTGTGTCGGTAGAGGAGTATCGGGACGGAAAGCAAGGTAGCATAAAAGGTAGAGGGGAAGGTTGGAGAGTCTGCCTGCCCCGCGTGTGTGCGCTACGTGATCGCAGGAGCGCTGAGGGGATTTCCGGAGATTTCAACGAATATCGGATTAAGGCGCTCACACTCCCCCACCACCCATACTGTTTATCAATGAAATTGGAAGGTGATCTGCAGGGAGGGTTGAAAAAGAGGGTTTGTGCTTGCTGAGAGGGTAACGAGAGGCAAATGGCGAAGTAGAGGAAGATATAGGGAGAGACAGAGGCGAAACTAGGAATATGCTTAGGGGAAGAGATGGCGACGCCCCCCCCAGGTAATGAGGGGTCCTGGGGTAAAAATCAAATGCCTGGAAATACATTTTACATCAAAGATACAGTGTCCGGCGTGATACGGCGGAAATTTTTGATATTCAGCTTATTCAAACAACTTGTCTGTTTCCACACTTTTATTTTCACCGAACATGGTTTGGGCAACTTGTGACATTGTCAAGGCACAACATTGTCATCAAGATTGGCAAGGAACCTAGACAATGGTACAAGTTGCCGAAACCATGGTCGGTGAAAATAAAAGAGTGTGGAAACAGACAAGGTGTTTTAATAAGCTGAACATTTTACATCAGTTTGGCACTTAAAATTTATCTTTAAGCAGATGCAATTATTATACGGGGTTAGTTCAATAAGTGATGCAACAAAATGTTTTGTCATGACCAATTTTGGTAGAACAAACTTTTCATTTCTTGTGGAACATTTTCAAACATTAACTTTTCGTCTCGTATAGTTTCATTGACTTCTGATCGGAGACCTTGCTATACAGAACGGTTAAATAGCGTCTGTAATGGTGTTGCGTTCCCAACAACGGTTAGTGACTGAGTTTCTTTCGGCGGAAAACCACAGTATCCCAGATATTTATTGGCACTTACAGCAAGTCTACAGTGATCAGGAAGTGGAAAAAAGCACGGTAAGTCGTTGTGCTACGCGTGGTTCATCATCGCCACTAATGGGATAATGAAGAAGTTATTGATGCAGTACGAAGTTGGCTCCAATATCGACCAGTGAAATGATATCGTGCAGGTACACAGGCCGTTACTCTGCCTAGAAAAATTACGCGAATGACTGTGTGGGATATATCAGGTCCCCCATTTACAATTCATAAATCATGTGTTGCATTTTAGTCTTTCCTGCAATTCTACACGACGGCTCTTTTTTAATTAAATAATATCTTTTTTGTATATTTTATAAATACATTGTAGGTTACATTTAGGTTTTTACATTAATTTTCGAAATGGCAGGAATCTTTCATATTTTCTTATTGTAACTGTACGTTGACTAACATGCTATGAAAAAAACAGGTACAAATGTTGCCATCATGTATAATATACGTGTTATTGAAGTTATAATTTAATAAAATATATTGAATTGCACTTTTATTCCTTCATTCATATGACAAATAAGTTTTTTTCCTCCCGCCAACAGCTGTACGGGATGCAGGATTTTTTATAACATCGATAAAAATTGAAGTTTTCAACAGCAATATAAATGCAAAAAATAATGTTCCTCGCCTAAATAAAAAAGTGTTTGAGCTCAAATACAAAAGTATCAAAGTGAAAAAATAAAAAATAAATTATACATCATGAACATAATTTGGCGTAACTGAGTTGACCCGCACAGTCATGGAAGGTTTAAGGTAGCGTTAAGCATTGAAAAGAGATTACGTTGAAAAACGGTGTTGTGTAGATAAAATATTGGGGAATTACATGGTGTATTTAAATGCTGAATAAAACACCCCTAGTTTCAGAAAAAATGTGGTATCATGTGATGATAACTCCTCTCGTATGTCAAAACTAGACAATACTTTTGAATATTCCTCTATTTCTCTGAGGCCTTGGCGAGGATCTGTCCCCCTCATTCCCCATATTTTCGCCACTTGGGGAGATAGATGATATTGCAGTGTGGGACATAACTCTCACCCAGTGGGACATCATACGGAGAACCAGGTGAATTCGATTCATTTTATTCGACGACCATCGGATTATTTAAACTGCGCAATCTAAAGATAGAATACACAGCATCTTTTGCTCTAAGCTCAATTTTTTTCCCTCAAAGTAGCCGACAGCAACTTTAGTAATGGATAGATACATAAATATTTTATTTGCTCTTGGATTTTCCTTTTTAGCATAAGTTCATATGCACAAAAGTTTGAAAAACCTTTGTGAGATTTTTAATGGGACATTTATCATTTTTATTAATTGTAGATAACAATATATTAACATGAACATCTGGAAAAGTATTGCACTCATAAAGATCCACTTTCAATATATATTAACATTGCCATCTAATTTCAAGATGAATAGAAAAAATAATATATAAACCAAAAACTAACTCCTTACATCTAAAGGGTAGCTATTAATTTCAACATGGATGGCAAGTCATTCCTCATGCGTATATTGCCTCTCAATCCTTCCCTTACGCCATCATTCCTCGGACAGTTGGCTCATTAAGAAAGCACAAGCAAACACAAAAAAAGTCGGTGGTGGCTACAAGTGAGGGGAGCCTCAGGGATTTGACCTATGAGAGAAGGCATTTTTTTCAGTTCTCAGGAAAGGATGGAAGGGGTTGCAAGCCTTGGGGCTGTTTTGCATTAACTTAGGCCAAGCAGCCACGGCAAATGGCATCAAGCCGGAAGGATCGTTGTTGAAGAGGTACAGTCGAGAGAAGGGGAAGTGAGGACACTGATGAAAAGGAATGGAGTTCAGAAAGAGAATATTATAAATCCAGAAACAAACATGCACGAATGGCACTCCTTACGAATCAAAGAAAAATGGGGCATTACTTCAGCTGCAATATAATATATCAATTGTAATAAAATAAAATAAAGCCACTAATTCGCGCAATTTATTCCATCCAAACGATAGTCATCTTACTAATATGCATTAAAATATCAATCTATAGAACAGAATAATTGGGATACATAATTCATAGTTTCTCTCCCTATCCTAATCTGCCAAATACTGAGCTGTCAAATGACTCAATTATAAATCGATATCATTTATCTCGGATAAAGTATGACTAAAGGTTTTCCATCAGGTAATGATAAAACACAAAGGAATAGATGAAAGATGTAATACTACCTCATGTGAACAACATCCAAAAATCTGCGCTCAAAGCGACCGGCTGAGCGCGATAAATAATCGATGAATTCGGTCAGATCACTAAGGTGATATAACTAAGAAGGGATTGTGCTATTGAGTTTGGTTCTTTAGACATCTGCTGAATCTCGGTCCGCATTCCATCACCCTCTCCTGATACTTCGGGGCTCATTCATGTTTAACGTTCACCAAGAACAAATACACTACCCCGACAGGACATTTATCCCGCGATGCTTTCGAATCCATCGATTCTTGGGATCGACTAGAGTCAAAAGGCAGAGTCAAAATTTTGTCTTCATTCAAAAGGAAATAAAAAAAATGAGCGTTTCCGTATCTCAAAAAATTGTAAAGAATAAATACAATTATATAATATATTCCAATCATTCTAATCATCCTTAAACTCATCTAAACATCAAGATATATTTCACCTTACCTTGCAGTTTACGCTTCACGTTAGCATCTGAAGGGTTTAAAATGCATTAAAAAACGAAGCATATGAAGGAACAAAATAAATGACATTGATTATTCAAATGCCATATCAGGTGCTAAGTAAGTAGGGATTGATTTTTTGTCCACTAAAGTGTTGACAAAGAGAACAATAGGCTCCTGAACAGCTCATTTTTTTAAAATTACTTAGTAGCTCATGGTACCAAAATAAAAAGTGTTTCATTTACTCTAAATAAAAGGATTTTTCCCAGCATACACTTGTTAGATTTACTGCCGACTTATGAGGATCTGGCCTAATTCTAAGTCATTCTCTATATTATAATTCATTGTACATCAGGTATCATTTAGAGATTTAAAATAGGAAATTTGAGAAATGCATATCTTCCCTCCTCTGTATGAAATGCACTCGCCACTCATCAATGTCAATGTCACCTGCCACGTTATCAAAGGAGATCCCTTTATTCCGCCAAATTCCAGTCCCCTCATTTCAAACTTCATCCCCCTACTCTATCTAATCTCTTAACAGCATTTTCTACCTCTGTTTCCCACGGCGTCATATAAACGGGAAAGTTTCATTCTTCTTCGAGAGACTTTCACCTTGGCGCATATCCGCCTGGACCCCAATCTATCCTTGTTATAACGTAGGTTTCCGCGGCGATGGTCTGATCTCTGCATTTCGTCATGGTTTTCTTCCGCGTCAGCTTGTTTATAGACAACAGTTTCGCTGGCTATCTGCCATCAAAACCGTTGTCTATAAACAAAGTGACGCGGAAGAAAACCCTGAAAATATCAGAAATACTTTCTATCCTTGTCTACATCTACATATTACCCCACGGGCATCATCCGTTATTTTCCGACGCATCTCCAAATGGAAGAGATTTGCCACCAACTAGATTACTATGCCTTTGAAGACTACCAGGGCTTCCCACCGGGTCATTATTCACATTGCTGCCGACGTTTCGGAGAGCAGGTCAACATCCATATCAACATTGACTCGGTAGCAAACCATAGAACCCTTCCAAGACGCTACACGCCGGGAAAACACGATAAATAATTCAGTTTTTATATTCACGCTGATGGTGTGGTGGCTCATCCGTTTGGAAAAATGAACCTATGGTCCACTGTAGGGCTAACGCATATGATTGATGGTAAATTTCGAAAAGGGCTGTGGGAACCCCTTGGCCTTTTGAAACGACCCCTGGCGAACCTATGTGTACCCTTGTTTCAGGGGCAGCAGTTGACCCTTGACCCACTATCACCGTCAAACAGTCCATCTTTTGCTTATCTTACACAGACGCATTCCTGACCGGGGCGTAACACATTGACCCCGCCAATAGATTGCGCTGACATGGGACCTTATTCGAGTAAAGCGACGGTATAGGATTAAGTGTTTTTTCATGCCTTAGCTAGTAGATAGTTTAGGTCTAGGATAGCTTGATTTGGCCTTGGTCAAATAGGCTCTGCATGTACGGTTAACAACTAGTTACATTCGCAAGTACTAGCAAGCTGCATGCATTTCTTGGCGTGTTTTCAGTTATGCAAAAATGACTTGCTATAATTAGTTGTTTCAGGTTTGGATTTATGAAATCTACTTAACATAATGAAAAGCAAAGAAAAATTTGCAATTCCACATCAATATTTAATGCAGGACCTAGGTATCGAAGTGTCAAGTTATCTGGTACAAATGCATAGAACATTCATCCTTCATGCTAGAATACTAGTTAATAGTTTTATTTGTATGGTAGTATGCTCGTGTCTCTAGCACTCTCCTATTTTCTGGTCCGACCGCATCTCACTGTCCTGTGGCCTTAGCCTGTGTCCGACAAGCGAGCGCGTGTCTGATAAAGGCTTGGATGAGCGCTGCCTGCTTTGTCAGGAATCCCCCTTGCCACGCACAGTGGTGGTGGCTTGCACGGTATCTCTTAGATGTATATGAAGAAAGCTCATGCTTTGAATTTGATGTACCTAGCTTTAGAGCTATATAGCTGCTTCACATTCAAACAAAAATTTATGGAAAAATGTCATTTCATAATTACATAAATATTTCTTTGATTCCACAAACTATATGATTCCATTGAGATAATTTGTACCTGACAACCAGTATAATATTGGCCTAATTGTGAAATATGATGATATTTAGCTATATCAGTTATTAAATCGAAACTTGAGGCTTTTACGTGGTGGAAGGGCTCCATATTAATAATGAAATACACTTTGTTACTTCCACAAATTTTTGTTATACTATAGTATAATCCTGGAGACTAACCCTACAATTTTGTCTTACTACTATTGATTGCAACTTACAATAACTTAGTAGAGTAATCTTATTTGTTGGAAAAATCTAAATCTTTTGATTAGATTTTTTGCCTTCCTTGGTAATCGTGCATGTCAATCTTTGCGGGAAAACTTCGATCCTACTCTAAGGATATTCGTAATATGCGACCGGATTCCGTTGATTTTGTAAAACCAAAGCATGTTTGCTATATTTACGCGTTCAGTAACCTAGTATAACGATCCAATATCCTAGTAATATCTTCAGTTTAGTATTTCGGGTCAATAGAAACTGTATAGTGTGCATAAAACTAATATTTTAAATAATTAAGTTCCGAACAACATGAAATATCCATAGGTATCACCGAGTCTCTAAGCCTTCTCGTAGCGGAGTCGGGACGTGAAGCGCGATCGAAAAATTGAGTTCATTTTTGCGGCTGCAAACTTTTGCCTAAGATTTTTGCTTTATACTCTTAAGCTATCTTCAATTAATACTCTCAGTAAAAATTGGAGAACTTTTATTTCTTAAACTAAATATGTCTACTTTATGTCAGGTTTTGCCATAAAAATGGAGCCGCCATTTTGCGACATTATACCACATCGATATTATCCAAAATATTTGAAAATAGTGGAATATGTAGATAAAGTACCATGCTACTGGAATATAATGTTTTTTACTTCATTAAAATCCTTCCAAAGCTCTACGAGCAACTTAACTTCTAAGTTTTTCGAAGAAAAATGACATCGGGCGTGTTTTTGGAAATTTGGTCGTGTTTGGTCCTCTTTTCTTAGCAACGGATGAGATCTATGAAAAATGAGGTATTTTTCATACTTATCAATTATTTTTGAGCATATACGTCAAGTTTCAAGTCTCTACCTTAAAAAACGCTATTTTGGACCTTAGTTCGGCTTTTTCCGATTTCGGACCACTTGCACTGTGCGGAGGGACCAAGTGAACCTTTGAACGGTTAAGTTTCGACCCACAGACTGAGTACGAAGTAGGGTTGAATTAAGTAGAGGCGCGGCCTACCTCCATTAGATGCATGGGGAACTCATATTTTTACCACTTACAGGAGAACGGAGAACATAAACTGGCCATTCGTTTTTTAAGATCAATATTTTAACCTCTCTACACGTATGTCAAACGTGATGGGCGAATCTAAGCCCTTTTCTCCCCCTTCACGCAACTTCTGGGATCAAAACTTAACAAGGCAGTGGAGTTTCGATTAATTTAATATAGTTACGTTCGTTTCATCCCAGGTCGAAACTAAACTCCTTTGTGATTTTACTTTCGAGCGGGAACGAAACTAAACCCAGGCCTTTTATTTTAGTTTCGCTCGGGGTTGAAACGAAATATTTTCGTTTTCACTTGCCATCCCTGCTAAAAATTGCACTTTATAGTACCATGCATAAGCTTTTGAGACAAATTTTCTGATCACTCTTTGATAAAGAAATGGAATGTGGATAGTAAGTAAGGAAAACTATCATATGGTTAAAGCCAAAGACTTCAGTGCATTACAGCTCTGAGAGACGATCTTCAATAACCTTCCTAAGTACACCATTTCTGTTCATTCTCTCGGGTTTTTGATATGGTTCGCTCACTTTGCGAGCATTCATCGCAGTGATCCGGTTTGCTGGGGCATGAGCCTTAGTGGGCAAGGAGGTCAAGCGAAGGACGTGACCATAATACCGCAAGATCACATCAATCCACAATAACGGAAGTAGCTCCGCCGGAGGATTACGTGAAACGCAGTCCCATCACCGTGGGTATCACTGACATCAGGGGGTCAAGTTGATTTTCAGTAGAATTGGGAGAGATGCTACCACGTTTTCCTCAAGTTTAAACCCCTTGGGCTAAAATAACGATAATGATAAACGAACATATCGTATTTTCCACAATTTATTAACCGAGTACTACAGATGTTTCGATTTTTACACAATCATCCACCGGCACTAATAGATACTAATAATAGGTACTAATAGTTTGCAAGCTTCTATTAGTAACTGATGATGATTGTATAACAATCGAAATACGTGTGGTACCCGATAAATAAATTTTGGACTGTCGATATCTTCGTTTATCTTTATCATTAGTTAGGTTCTACGACATCTCACCCAAGAAAGCTGACTTTAAATTGACTCTCAAAAGCTCACGAACTTGATAAATCACGCATTGACGATGTAGCTCGTCATCAGATTTCCACAATCCCACGTCTTTTTAGGGGAGTAATTGTAATACTTTTATATATAATATTGTATAATACATATAATAAAATTTAACAATGTTAAAACCTCCATACCGTACATAAATAACTCATATTTTATGATATATGGCCAATTGGAAGGAAATAAGTAATTTCATACTAGTAGCGACAGCTATGATCTCGATGCTCTTACGGGAAGAGAGTTTGCTCGTGAACAATATGAAATAATAATCACTTTTTATTCTACCATTCTTCGTTGATTAAAAATACAAAATATCATTAAATTACCTACAATTCCATTTTAAAAGAACCGGAAAACTAAATAGAGGATAGGAGCACATTATTCAGAAAATAAATGGAAGTGGATTCGGTTTATGGTGTAAGATGGATTGTAGCGGTGAGATAAATGTAAGCTCCACTCACGGTCACCCAAAAAGAAACTAAGCGCACTCGAAAAGGTTGCCTTGAAATCGAAAAATGAAGCCAGCATTGAAACCACTCAACTCCAAAAACTGTTGAAAGATAATTAATTCCCGTATTCTTTGCTGGGAGAAAAAGGGTGGGGGCAGGAAATGCAAGGATATTGCGTTAGGAAGTCAATCAGGACGTTAATGAAATACAACAAATTTAAACTAGAAGTCTAGTAATTTGAAATACAGCAGCCGATGGTGATACCCCAGCATTGAAATCCGAATTGTGCAAGCTTTTCTGCGACCATAGTATATTGTAAAAGTTACTGTTATAGTAATTGGAATTGCAGAAGATGAGAACTGTTACCAATTCATTCTTTTAACTATAAACACAGGAAAACATGCATAAGTGCAAGCTTACCCACTTCACATATACGTTTTTTTATAAGTTTTAGTGAGTCACTGGAGGAAGGTATAACTACGCAAACTTGAGTGTGCGCGTGCTTGAGTCCTACATGGAAGCTTGTCCCTTAAGCAAATCCACGAGGATTGTGAGCAAGTGCTTGCCTGTCCTTAATTTTTTTTTGTTTTCGTCCCGTTATTGTATTAGTGTGAGTAGATCACCAGCGTATGTTAAAACTTTGTAAACCTAAGTGTGTGCGTGCTTGAGACGTACGAAGAGATTTTTTTACTTGGAAAATGTGCTAGGTGAGTAAGTGACCTGGCACGTATGTGTATTTTCTTGTGTTTGTGGTTTAAATTTGTCGCATTTCACCCCGTTGACGTCCTTACTAACTACCCAACGCAAAACCCTTTCCTTTCCTATACTCCCCGTTTTTCGCTCAATAAAGAGGCAGATGCTAGGGGAATTCATTTTATTTCAACTGTTTAACGGCAGCAACACGTTCATTTCTTTAGGTTTTTAAATTTACATGTCCTTATTGTTGATATAAGAGCAATGAAAAAATTATCAAACAAAATCTTAAAATTTAAAGTAAAATCCTCATACTTCCCTCATAGTTATCTCTAACTCTCATTATAAATAAAATCTTGGCTTGAAGCAAGTAAAAAATCTTAACATTTATTTGAGACTATTCAATTAATAGAGTAAACTAAACAAATAATCTCTATCGTAACAGGCTCAACTTTGTGGAGGTTCATTCTAATAAATAAAAGCGAACAAACTATGTATAAATCCACCAATTTATTTATGTGGTACTACTAGTTTCGACGCAGCGGTGAAGGTGCCTGATGATGACGCCGCTGCGTCGAAACTAGTAGTACCACATAAATAAATTGGTGGATTTATACATAGTTTGTTCGCTTTTATTTATTAGCTAAACAAATTTTCTCTTGCATGGAAAAGCGGAGGACTACGGGCAGTATTTCAATCTTAATTATCATAAAAGGTAGAAAATATTAAAAATAGCCTCTACACTTAAAGACATATCGTGTCACTTCCCTAATGGTGAATTATACATGAAATTAGAAATGAAACATTGATTGCAACAAGCAAATAAACTCACCGCTCCATTTAAAGGAATTCAATCGAAAGAATCAACCCAGCATCTGTTTTCTCTGTGTTGGAAAAGCGAAGGTGTATGGGCAGGTCTTAAAATTTTACAATCGTACTTTCCATAGCCGTTCTTCCCTTTCATTATTTTGAGAATAAGCCCGGGGCATAAAGCAGATGCGACTCAATTAGGCGTGGACCTCACCGTGCGGGAGACGGCACTCCGCGGCCTCGTTGACGACCTTGCAAATGAAAAAGGGTACTAATGGCATAATGGACAAGTTATGTCGGGGAACATAATTTGTGCATTACGCCGTCCTCATATTAGTATACCTGGACCATTAAAAGGGTTGGGATGGAAAGGCTTCAAGAGAGGTGAGAGATTAGGGGGAGGGGTTGGTGTAGAAAAGGACTCAAATGGGGTGGGGGATGTTCAGGGTTGGGTGGGCTGCATGGGGATGCTAAAAGGGGAAACATGAATGGCGTTAGGTGCGTAAGTCCCTGGTTGAAGGGGTCAGGAGGGAAGAGACGGGAGCAAGAATGACCAAGTTGATGGCGTTGACGCGAAACGAGCCGGACTAAGTAAGAGGCCGGAGAGTAATGAGACGAGGGTAAACGCGATTGGGGGAGGATGAAAGCAAAGGGTTAAAAGGAAAGGTGACCGACCAAAAGGGGAGCCCAGACAGTTTCAATAAGAGGGAAAACAGAAAATGCGTCCTCTGAAGTTTAGGCGACGGGAAATTTCTTGATGGCCGTAAGACAGATTCCTTGACCTCAGGAGGAGTGTAACCTAAGGGCGACTTCTGATGCCAAAAGCAATGAAGGGCGAGGAAACTGGAAAATCTCGTTTATAGCCTTTAGGGGATGCTAGCGGAGGAAAAGGAGTTTTATGGAGTTTAAATGACGTCAAACATGAGGCAAAAAGATAAAGAAAATCGACAAAATTGATGTTAGAGAGAAATTTTGATTTATGAAAGTTGTGAAAAGCAGTATTGAATCTTCTTTTAGTATTTTCAAATTATTTAAGATAGAATATATTGAAATTATTTTTAAAAATATAAATAAGGAACTATTTGTTTCATTATCGCACGATCAACACTAAGACACTTATGAACGCAATATAAGAGCTGGAAATACTTTTAACACAACAGGCATTACAGGGGTACGGGTAACACTGAAGGATAAAACGCGAAGCGAGATTTTTTCAGAAGTGACTTTTTTTAATGGGAGATCTTCCAAAAAGGGAAAATAATCGAAGGTTGTTCCCCAAATACTTATTAGCTTATAAAAGCAAATTCTTGTTAGTCAGAAGGCAGGAAAACGGTGATGGCTTATCCGTAAGAATAGGCCAATGTTTTTGCGTGAAATGCGGTCGAGCCTCGCTTGATATTTTGCGGTAGACATTGAGAATAAAAATCGAGTCGCAAACTTTTCCCTCAATCACTTTTGTGCCCCAATCAGATATCCTGGAATCGAGACTCTCGTGTTGCCATTTACTCTATCACATTTTTTTTGTTTATCTACAACGGAGGCCTGCAATATATCACTCTCTTTATTTTTTTCTGAAAATTGTAATTTTTGGCTTTGGATTTTTTGTCTTCACGCACAACTTCCGCCTCCTCTACATTCCATTAATTCTCTAAGTGGACGCTTCCCAATGATCCACTTTCCAATAATTCCACGCTCCGATTGTCCTTCACCGCTTGAGTAGATATTTGTTTACTATCCGATTGACTCTTCGTTGATAAACCCCTCATGCTATTTTTTTCAGTGTCAGTGATAAAAAAATTGGCAATAATCACGACATAAATATTACAGCAACATTTTTCTCATGAAGTAAAATGATAAAAATAATATTACTTTGAGGCTAAAAAGAGCTGTGAATAAGCTGTACAAACTGATAGCTTTGTGAAGGAATTTTTAAAAATATGTACAAGCATACGGAGCATTATATGTGCGCCCAAGGTTTTTATCTGTAAATAAATTAATTTATTCAGAGCTATTGTTGTGCTACATTTGCTACTTCTTTTTCGTTCATGAGAAAAACTTTTTATAAAAGTCTTAAATGTTGTTATTACTTATGAAATATTTTATTTTTCTTTCAGCATTTTCCCACCACTTTCTTCGGAATTTTGAATCATTTTATTTTAGTTGCCCTTCATTGAACATTGGTGATCCTTAAAATATTATTTTCCGTAATTTTTATGATGATCCCTCAATTTCATTAATTTCTACCTCCTTTGTAGTGCTCTAGAATTACTGTAGGTCATTCGTCCATTAGGAGCTATGGCTTCATATGCCATGCAGAGAGTAGCACGGTTTTAGTCGCAAAAGGGACCCTTTCGAGGGACAAACTGATTTATTGACCGCTTACAGGTCTCATGGACGAGGCATGTGTAAATGAAGGTAGAAGGACTTAGGACTTGAAAAGGAGATATCCCTCGTTTCGTAATTAGCTTAAAAGGCAAGTGAACCGCAAGGAATTGTACGTTAGTCGTCGCACATCGGAACGAAGACCTGAGAAGTTCAGAAGATCTGGAGCAGAAAGAGCGAGTCGTGTCCAGCTTCCGAGTGATTATGCGGCCAGCAAACGGATGCGGAGGAGAGGGTCTGAGGAGATCATAGACTGCACAGAGAGATGGGACGGAAGAGCTCTGAGGTCGTTAGGGAAAGACTACGATTGGAAAGGATTATCATAGAGGCCGTGGAGAACAAAAGGTATGTCCCGAAGAAAAATTTTTTCGTGATGGGCGACGATCGTCTTTTCTCGCTCCGAAATAGAGAAGGTGCATTAAATTGCCTACATTAAATAGAAGACGAAATGATTAATCTAAATTATAGTATTGATCCAGTCAAAAAAGTGGCGGTGTATCCACACTAGCCCGAGTTTTCAATCGTAAATTTTTTAGCCGATTTTCCTTTCAGCATAATCACGTTAAATGACTTAAGAAAATAAGGTTACTTGGCGTTGTTAATTTTAAAAAGATTATAATCATTGGCCGTTAAATCCCAGAGAATATACGCCGTAATCCTAAAGACTCGTGAGGATTACAACTTCTCGTAGTAGAGAAGGTGCATAAAATTGCCATGACTTATTAGAAGATAAAATGATTTACATAGATCTAGTCATAAAAGTGGCGGTGCGTCCACATCATCCCGTATTTACAATCGTAGTTTCTCAAGCCAATTCTCTATTTAGAATAAATGCCTTAGATTGCTTAAGTAAAAATGCTTATATAGCGATGTTAGGTACTTTTTTAAAAGCTTAAAATCACTGGTCATTCATTCCTACAGAAGATAGCGAGTTACCTTTACGACAAATTTGTGAGAGAAAAGATACTCTGATAAAAATAAATATGACAAAGAACTTGACCCGATCTACAAGGGAAGTTTTTCTTTCAACCTCCGATATCTCAGCAAAAATACCATACAAGCGACAGGCGGGCACTGCGCAGGTAGGGCAATAGGGCGTCCTCCGCACCACACGCTCAAGTCATTTCTGACCGTAAGTTGTAAGTTTAAGGTTAGTAGCAATCTCATTAACTACACTACCTCAATTGATCATCCCGCCGAGTGTGCATTACGGAGAGAGAGCCAGAAAACTCACCAAATGGCTCCAGCATTGACATGTATTGACCTTTATGCCGATAAAAGAGTATTTACTTTAATGCACTATGACTAGAATGTGAAACAGTGTGAAAAATTACGTCGATTCCCATTCAAAACAAAAGAAGAGACATGCCTACTTCTGAAAGTGTTGTGGTCCATGAAAACGCCCATCATTTCAGCGCTGATGCAGCCCAACTGCTCCTTGAGCAATTTCAATGGGACATTTTCGATCAACAGCCGTGAAATATCGACCTAGTTCCGTGTGACTTCCATCTTTAAGGCCGTTTTACACGGTACACAGAATTGCGCAGGTTAGAGCTGCATTAATTTCTAAAATGGCGTGGAATTGCGCGAATGCATGAACGAAATTAGAAAAGGGGATATTTTGCCGTCTCGCATCCACGCATTCTCGCATGTGTTCTAGCAATTCACCGCTTTACACGAAGCAATTTTGATTGCGCCTTCACACGTACGTCAGACTACGCAATTCTGTGTACTGTGTAAAACGGCCTTTACGCTGAATTGAAGATGTGGCTAGATTGCAAGCGTTTTCAAATGGGCGATGAGCTTCAGGATGCGTAATTGATTGGAAGTCGTTGGCGGCAACATTCCATGAAGAAGGTATAGTAAAGCTTGACCTCAGGCACGACACATTCCTCAATCGCCGAGGTGATTATGTCGAACGAATACCACAAATGTTCTCAACAATCAGCGATGAAATAATTTTTAATCGATCACTTCGTCTTCTGATCATGACCCATCGGAGGTTAATAAAAACGGCCCTAATATTTAAAGACATTTTCTTCAACAACTGTGATCACTGGACTTAAAATTTTATATCGGGACAAAAAGCGTGTGAAAAGTCCTTCACACATATGGCTTTAGAAAGAAATCCTTCATTAAATCTCATCACGATCGGAGAATGGTTCATTTCGTACAGGATACTGCTGTTGAATATGCAAAGTTACGTTCTATTCAATAGCAAATTTAAAACTCTGTTCCAGCACTGGTTAACAAAAGACATAATATTCAAATAAAACTTTTATCGGTATTGGTGCCTAAAAATTTCTAAAATACATCAGTAACCAATATTTAAAAAATGCAATAAAACGTAAATAATAACTTCTAATAAAAAACGCACACACTTAAAAAAAGTTAAGGAAAATGCATTCCGGCAGTGCTAATTTTTCCATGACGTCACTGGATATCCTTGACCTAAACACGGTTAGATATTCGATTTTTCCGGATGAGCCGAGTGAAATCGAACAATTGAAAACCCTGGATGCGAGAACAGCACTCAAAAATTTCATCACGAGTTTCTTCGATAAAATTCGTATTCAACATTAAACGTCTGACTGACATGCGAGAATATGCGACCGAAATGCTCAAAAATAAATCCATACCCAGGGATTTTTGTTGCCTTTTTGATCTGCTCCCACTTCTAGTGAAATTTAATTAGAGAAAGAAAAACCAAATAATCCTTCTTTTCTATCCTCCACCGAGATAATAAGATCCAAATAGATTGCACTTGGAATTACGGTAACGACACACGAAGCTTTCTTAGATAACCCATTAAGGAGTGCTGGTATAACAACTTGGAGATGGGATGAGGTTAGCTGGATGGGGAGGCAGTATGTAGATTAGCTAAGGGGTGCGCAAGTAGAAGCGATGAAGAAGGAAGGGGTGGCAAGGCTTAGAAGGGGCATTAGGGCACGGGATAGATGCATACAAGACAGGGGCAGGCGCCCCTCTGGCGGAAAAACTTCAATCACACCGAAGTGGTCGGAGATGATGGAAGAAGAATGAAATACCTATCCATAAGTAAATAATCTGACACCATTACTTGCGCGCGGCAAAGAAGCACTAGATGGCACATAAAATAATTGCGCTGAAATGAAAGAGGCGAATTATTGCAGCATGAATCCATTCTCGTGGAGTAGGAAGCTACTCTCAAGGAAAAACTAAGCAATTATTCTTGCGAATCATGATAGAAAATGCTTTTTCGTACGTTAGCTTAAAGACGATAGCATTTCTAACACTTAGATATTGATACTGGAATATTTAGATTAATTTCAAATTTTCACTCATTGGTATTTGTCGCCATCATCACTCTCGATAGGTTAAATAAATAAGTATGAATAATATTTATTTCTACTTTCAAACATTTCTACAAGTTAGCCTTGAATGGGGTGATAAGTGTTTCAAAGAATGAAAATAGTTCTCTGACATATGAAATAGAATCTCTGACATATGAAACTGTGCCATCTAAAAAGGAAATGTAATTCCCACATCTTCTAGCTCGTCCATCAGCAAATTAAGTAACTGGCGCAGATAAAAATATAGTAAAATTACTTTAAAACCACAGGATATTATTAATTTAGTTTAATCTTTACTTTAAAATCCGAGTAACAACGTATTAACTCATACCTCCCCAAAACCACTCCATTTAGAATTTCTCTCACCCCTATACTTCAACATCTTCCTACAGGACACAGACTTCCACCTAATCATCTTCCCTCATTTATAAATACACCCACCTTACTGCTTCCGTAGCATGGCAGCAGCCGCTTCAACGAGCTAATAACCACAGCAGTCTCTTGGACAGCGAATCCACGTAGAATTTTCCCAGAAACTTCAAGTAATCGCTTTGGGAGCTCCTTCTGGGGGACCCCTACTATCTCTTTCCCCTAAAATTTGCTCCTTCTCCCTAAAGCATAAGGGATAAAACGAGGGTGGATAGTGAGACTAAAGGTGAGACAAGGAAGGACACAGCAGGTGTATGTAATTGAACACCAACACCTGAAATTTGAGCGATGAGGCAGAATATCACCCATAGCCATGTAAACAAGTGTAGAAGAAATCTATACTCACCCAAAATCTCCGATTGGTGTTCAATAATAAAATATTTTCTCCATTTATATATCTCAACTCTTAATCAAAGGAATATTTATCTACTCCAATCACTGTATTCAAATAACCTTTCAAAGGTGATTTTATATCATTCAATTACTTTAAAAAAATATCTTCATTCAATAAAATGGTTTCAATTATGTGGATAGTTTTTCAAAATCTGGTCACGATCGTAAATATATGAACCTTTTCTGACCAATTACGTGGCCTAACATACCCTTGCTTTGTATTAAAGTTATTAGATTTGCCATTAACTTATTTGGAAATTCATAAATCAACGACTTTAAAAAATATATAAATTCCAGTTAGCTGAAAGTAAAAGGTTTCAAAAGGGTGATATTTCCCTGCTCTTCCATTATCCACGATTCACTCTTTACAGCTACATAGCATTGGACTGTAACCAGTTAAAATAGCCAAAAAGCGTTACCAATACGAGCCTTATAACATAGCCAACGCCCGAAACGCAAACATATAGTTGATTGTATTTTATTGATTTTTTTAAAACTTTCTGGCACTGAATCAAGAGATATTTTTGGGCGTTTGTGTTTGCCATTCAATTAACATAAAACTTACGTGAACAGGTGAAAACAATCTAAAATTGGGAAATTCTCATTATTATTTCAGTTTCGATTAAACTGAAAGTATTACTATTTTACCGGCACTATTGTTATGAACACATCTAATTGTATGAAGCTCTATTTGCAAATTTGTAATGCTTTTCCTGCTATGCAAATAGAAATTTCCAACAGGTATTCGAGCAAGGTGTGTAAGAGCGTATCTAGGAATCTGGAGATAAAAATCTCCATAAAAGCACGGGCTAAAGAAGAAAGATGCATTGGCTCTTCAGCCGTCGAGTGTAAGACGAGATACTTCGACGACGATAGGAGCAGCCGAGGGTGTGCGAGGAACTGCTTGCAGTGAGTAATTTCGGCGCAGAGAGTTCGTCTGGAAAGGAGGCATGCTTAGTAATCCGAGTCCTCCTCACCAAAGACGAAGACGTAGCAACGGGGAGAACATAGGGTTGAAATTGGGTAACTTAATCTGCACCCATAACCCCTGGGATAGAGACAAAGGGTTTCTAAGGGCAAGGTGATCACCTCAATGAAAACCGAGGTAAACGGACCAACATGAATCATCATCTCAAATCCATTCATGCAGCTTAGGTTCACCTGAGGTCATGCAGAGTACATGTTACTGCCAAAGCCGTAAAATTGCGGTAAATATTATTTATAGGAAAGAGTGTACTTCATTTACACCTAAATAGGTGGAAGAAGTTCAGAAGAAAATAAATGATTTCATAGAATTACTTCCACTATTTCCATGCGTACGGCTTTGATGAAAACGCATAGAATCATCGATTTTTAATGCCCTCTATCCGCTGTCAAAGAAAAAACATTCATTTGTTAATATTTGGAGAACGCCTCATTTTTCACTGTTTCCTCGTAATTGTCTTTTTCAATGCTAAATAAGACTTCAGACGAAATGAAAGCCTATTCATAAACTCTCGGGTTTAAATACCATGATAGTGCTTACTTCACACGCTTTCAACCAGTCTTTTCTTTTTAATGAGTGCTGCATTTTTACCATGACAAAATAACTCGAAAGCATTAATCACCGGAACCAATTCAGAATGAAAAAGAAAAAAAATCATTTTTAGAAACAAGATATACGAGTTCAGGTCGATGCGTTTCCTGAATTTCACTGTCGTGAATACCTGGGAAACACCGTCGCTAATGATTTTCACTTATTGTTAGTAGGTATAAGTATAATTAAAACAAAAGGCTGGAGCAAATTCAAGAAAAAAACACAATTAATAAATTAAAACATTTAACTGATTTAGAAGACGTCCACGCGTATATTTTATGTACAATACATTTATCGAATTGAGGCTACTAACAAGAGAATTGTAAGAGAAATATTTCAAATAATTAATAAAAAGTAATGCCCACAGGTCGGCGGAAAACAACTGGCCTCAACAAAATATTGAGTAAGCAAAAATATTAAACTTGATTTCCGCCTACCATTTCATGAGTTGCCATTTGAGAATGATAATAAGTAAGCATACCTTGAGGACGTTGGCAAGGATTTCCTGAAACGCGACGACAGTGAGATGCACTGAATTTTATGGAAAGAGGCCAAAGGCATAAGAAGCTTCGATTAAGTGAAAATCAAATTCCTATTTCTATAAGCAACATGCTTCTGCAAAGAATGAACTAAGCCTCGCTAAGATTAAATTCAAGAGAACAAGGATCGAAAATTTTGTAGAAAAAACCTTCGAAAATTCGAATCTCCACAAACCCACACAATCCACTTGTACATTACTCAAATCCTTCGTGATCAGTGCTCTTGGAAAGACTCTTTCATACGAAGAGAACGTCAATGATTTGATAAAAAAGAAGAATATGTGAAGGTACTAACAAAAAGCAAAAGGGATTTGGGTAGATTTATAAAAAATGTGAAACAAAATGAAAAGCAGTGAAAAAAGGGGACTCGAATGAATTGCTTTCTTGGCCTGCGGAGGATGTTCTTTTCAGGATTCAGATATTTTGCTTAATTGGGCGTAGTGGCCCGGAGCTGGCACGTCATCATGTGGAATTGAGAGTTGATTAGTGGTAGCTGTAGGATAGGAGGAGGAAGGGGTAAAGAGGGTTTGAAGGGACCGGCAAAAAAACTGTATGGGACCGACACAGGTAGCTGGCGGGTCCGTTCGCCCCTCACTTTCCTCCCCCCGACGAGGGCAACTAGCACCTCTAATAGAAGTATTAACTTTTTTTACTTTCTCATAATATCTCAATCGAAATTGTAAAGTACTAAAAAAGCTAAGAACTGAATAGTAGAGGCCTTATAACCCACAACGACGCTACTTGTACTGCTAGTCCTATGAATATGATACAGTGCATCGAAACTAGTCAGGAAAATAAAGTTCCAAATTGTAGAAACAGCAAAGTTTTTCATTCACAAATCAGTAAGATGGATTTTTACAACGTGAAGGCCTCTACTATTCAGTGCATCAAGTCTGCCAGCATCGCACAACAGGCCAAGTGGTACAAGAAGCTAACAATTAAATTCCATGTGATCATGATCAACATGTACTCCACCCCTTTCCCCTCCCCAACCCTTCCACTCTTCCCCCTTTTGGTATATAACCCACAACGACGCTCCTTGTACTGCTAGTCCTATGAATATGATACAGTGTATCGAAACTAGTCAGGAAAATAAAGTTCCAAATTGTAGAAACAGCAAAGCTTTTCATTCACAAATCAGAAAGCTAAGAACAATGAATTCTAACCTAAGTGCTGTGATCATAAATAATAAGTTAATTTTTAGCCGTTATACTGTATATTCGTGAACAGGAAGGAGCTTCTAAGAGGATCGTTATGTAACAGTTTAAAGAAAATGTTAGTGAAGAGTTTGATCTGGAGTGTTTCACAAGCGAGGAATGTGAGACTTAAGATAAAGGTGGGTGGTGAAAAACTTGAGCAGGTTGAGCAATTCAACTATTTAGGCAGTACGTTAGAGGAAAACGGATACAGTAGTAAGGACATCAGGAAGATAATTGCATTAGCGAAGGAGGCGTTCGTGAACAGGAAGGAGCTTCTAAGAGGATCGTTATGTAAGAGTTTAAAGAAAAGGTAAGTGAAGAGTTTGATCTGGAGTGTAGCTCTCTCCGGTGCGGAAACGTGGACACTGAGGAAAGAAGACGAGAGAAGATTGGAGGCATTCGAGATGTGGGTATGGAGAAGAATGGAGAGGGTGGAACGGAGAGGAAAAGGAACGACGAAGTGCTGGATATGGTTGGCGAGGAGAGGCAGCTTTTAGATGAGATACGGAGGAGACAGAAGGTATGGATGGAGTTAGTGCTTAGCGGTGAGGGGATGTTGAAAATGGTGTTAGAGGGTAGAATGTTAGGGAAATGAGGGAGGGGAAGGAAAAGAATAGGATTTTTAGATAGATTGAAAGAGAGTAGGCCTTACTGTGAATTAAAGAAGGCAGTGCTGGAAGGAAAGGGAGGCTCCCAGATCACTTCTTGAGTGCTCCATGGAAACCTACCTTAATCGGTAGAATACTATAATAATAATAATACTGTATATTTTATTTTAACTTTCGACCATTTCGTTATTTATGATCGGAGCACTTCGTGTTTTATATCATTGTACTTAGCCTTTTGGTACTTTACAAATACGCTTTTCAGTTTGAGATATTATGGGAAAGTAAAAAAAGTTTATAATTCAATCAGAGGTGCTAGTTGCCTTCGTTGGGGGGAGGAAAGGGACGGACGAACGGACTCGCCAGCTACCTGTGTCGGACCCATACAGTTTTTTTGTCGATCCTTTCCTCCCCTCTTTTGCTCGTGGCACAGGTACTTCGTGGGCCCGTGCGACAACTTACGGTATACACACTATTAAACTGGTGTGAAGACGGCTATCCCGGAAACTCCCCTTCTTCCTTTCCTCTCGGCGTCTCACGGAGTTGAAGGGATCCATTTTGGCGACGTCTCAACTAGGTGTTCGGCCAAACAATGTTTCCACTCGCAGCCCCTGGTGGGTGGCGACATAATGGTAGCGGTGGGAAACGCTACTTGTTGGAGCAGGGACTCTCTTTCCCCGGGTTAATCGGGATTCTGGGGAGCAGTGTGTTATAACTGGAGCACTTCTCACGTCGACTCGGCCAATTATCTCGCGCGATTTGACGCCAAACTTCCCTTTATTCACACCCCGCGTCACCCACAGACGCCTTCCCCTATTTTTCAACTTCCTTCATCCTCTGCTTAATTCAGAAGACATAATTCCTTGGTCGCCCAATGTGTAAGGAGCCGAAAGTTAAGTAATTATCAAAGCGTGCGCATCGCATAAAGAACGGAAAAAAGATACGAGCACTTAAAACTGCAGACAAATACTTCAAAACTAAGAGAATACGCAGCATTTATAGTTGCAACATTAAATTCTTTCAATTCTTATTCATAATTTTTAACTTTTAAGCTTCTGCTCACACAAAAAAACATCCTTCTAACCAGTGACATCATGGCGAAATTAGTACCTACTACCGAAACGAACTTTTCTTAAATTTTTTGATGTGAAATATTATCTTTTTTATCTTTAGTCATTATTTCATTTTACAAGTCACAAATCATTTGCAATTTTTTTGTCTTGGTTACGGATGTATAAATTAGAAATTTTTAAGCAACAAAATTTATAAAGGTGTTATTTGACTACTTATTACTTCTTTTGCTAACAAGTGCCTGAATGGCGTTCCGGCACCATGATACAACTGCTTCTCACACAGCATAGACAAATGCGCACCAACGCGCGCATTGTTGACAGTTTGATTGGGGTATCGACCGAAAATCGCAGAAATTTCCTTCCTGATAGGGAATTTTTTCTTTACTGTAGAAACATAAATGGTTTCGCTGGTAGTGGGCCCTGTCGTTTCCATAGCGGCGCGGGTTGCTTCCCTTCCACACCTATTCGTTCCTTAGAGTTGTCGTCGAGCTCTCATCGCGGCGATAACACCTACCCTGTTTTCCTTTCTCAGTCCTTCCCCTCTTCGGATGGTACGGCCGTAAAGTCTCAGACTTGGTTCCCGATCCCCATGAGTGTACCCTGTGCGCCGCAGCGGGCCCACACAGTGTGTGGGCCCGCCCTAGGTACCCGATTCCACCGTTTGATTGGGGTGCAAATGATTTACCAGGATAGTGCCTGTGGAACGTCAAATAATGAGGAAGATTGATTTTTAATAACAATTCCGGATTTGAGACAACCAGTGACCCAAAATGTAAAAATAATGCCTAGAGAAAGAAAATAATATTTTGACGTTACATTCCAAAAATATTAAGAAAATTAGCGTACACTAAAACAATTTTTTTATTATCTCGGGGGAACAGATATAAATAAAAAGACAATTTATGATCATTTTCAATTCATTTCCAAAAAGAATCTCTTTTTTAATGGCTTGAATGTCGAAAAAAACGAATTAGTAGTTGAGCATGGAGCCCATGGGAACGCGACGGAAAAACGGTGACTCAAATGAAATGAATTCAATGGAACTCATGCTCAGCGCAAAATAATGATTCCCTCCCAAACACTTTCACACATGGATTATTTCAGCAGATTACTTTTTGGATTACTTGCAAATACCAATTGTGCAGGAAATAACGCATGCAATTAAGTATTCATTGCGGATATTGGAGGTAATTCCTTTCAATTTCCGCTAAATCATCGTCCCATAAAAGCTAATATGAACTTTTGAAAATTAAATTTTTCTTTTTCCAGTTACCAGGCCAATGATTAGGCTGACTCCTGCATATTACATTACCTGCACATGAGCAATGAGACTAAAAGATGAAAATTGGCCATTAGCGCATTATTATTAGAGTTTCATTGATCAAACTTCCAGCGCTGGCCATTCTTCAAGTTGTATTGAATGAGAAAAAGACCATTTCCCTTCTTGCACCGGGGAATTTCCATTTCTGTAAAATTACTACATGATATCCGGGGACTAGACTGATTCCCTAAAAATAGGGGCCTAGTTTTCCCCAAAATTTCATTTTTAACGGTAACGGTAAAAAAAACGGTAAAAAACGGTAAAAATTGTTTCATTTAAGCATCAGATGAAACATACTATGCTCACACGAACATATATAAACGTAAATCATAATGTTTCATTTTCTCAATGACTGATGCAATTGTTTTGTGACAATTTATTAGATATTCTTGGAATTGCAACTTATGCTTCACCATCAAAGTTACTTGTTGGGTGAAGTCACAACAAAATGACGACGACCTTCCCAGTTACTAGCGGAGAAATGAACTCCTCTGATCAATCCATGTAGAGAAACATGCAAAATTTTAATTCTCATACCACCGACAAAAGTCAATTTTGGCCTATTAAATCGGGGTAATTCGACAAGTTCACAATTAAACGAGAACAAACAACCGTACCTTGAATAGGGGCAACCTACCAAGGTGGGACTCGAACCCGCGACTACTTGTATAGAGGGCTAGGACTTTACCCCTCCCCCCGCCATTGCGGCTAGCAGCCGATGTATAATGATGAGTTCGCGCTTTTATAGTCGTATTCACGGCCTGATCCGCAAAAGATGCGTGGAGTACTCAGTCATTCAGATGTTTTACGACTGATGTGCATTCTTGTTGGGGAATATTGGCAAATGCTCCATATTCTTCGGATTCCTCGTATCAGAGCGCATAAATCCGTGAGATACCTAATTTCACGCCAGGTTCCCTTCCCCTCCCTCTAGGACACTAATACGTGGTATTACTCTGAAAACGAGTTCGTTTTAATTTCGCACCCATGGTTGATGCATGAGTGAGAGCTAGTGCTCCCTTAGACATGTCTTAAATACGTTAAAAGGTATAAATGGTTCATGAGACCGTTTTCATGGTATTAAAATGGCTTTAAAATCCGATGATTTACCAACTAGTAAAGAAGGCAAACCCTCGTTGCATGATGAATTCATTCTGAAAGATAATGTCGTCGACGTATCGATACCGTGTGCTGCGTACTGTGCTGATACTGCGTGTGGACCGGCTCACCAAGACAGTTAGACAACTTCGTGTCATTTTTAAATTCTTTGGACAAAAACATCAAAATCACTAGTGAAGTTGAATGTGAAGGAAGGTTGAATTACTTAGATTTAACCATTCAAAATGTAAACCAAAAATGTGAATTCTCGATTTTCAGAAAAAATTGTTGCACTGACCAAATAATACACCGCAATTCACGACACCACTTCTCTCACAAACTATCAGCAATACATTGTATGCTTCACAGACTATGTATGATTCCATTGTCGAATTACAACAGGATGAAGGAGCTAAACACAATCAAACTAATTGCATCCAATAATGGGTACTCCGAAGTTCTCATTGACAAACTGTACCACCAAAAACAAAAACGACTCGCACTCAACCTTATTTACACAGATAGAGGGAAAGATGATGACACGAAATGGCGTAGAATCCCCTATCTCGGTCGTATATCCAACAAAACTGGAAAATTACTACCTAAAGATCAAGTGAAGGCTGCCTTCTACAGTAGAAATACACTGGGAAAACTTTTGGGCAGTGCCAAGGACAAAATTAGTGCCGGAGAACACAGCGGAGTATATAAACTCCGTTGCAATGACTGCAATTCCTGTTACATAGGAAAAGCTGGACGGAATTTCAACATCCGGGCCAAGGAACATCGTTCATGTTTTATTAACAACAAAGAAACCTCACACTTTGCCAAACACCTCTTGGATTCCGACCACACAAGCGATTTCGAACCGATAATCCTACATAAAGAAAACAACGGCCCAAGGCTTGACGCACTCGAGCAGTTGGAAATTTTAGTGGGCCAAACCTCACCCAACATAACATTAGTTAACGAGCAGTTGTATTCTCACCATTCACCACTTTTCAATGTTTTTTCTGAGAAACCATTACGGATGACACTCACCACTCCATAACACCCCTCCCGGTATTTCGTCATCATACACCAACCCTCGGCTACACCGTGCAGTGACCCATCAGCGACGTACTTCCCAAACCTACCTTCCCTTCCCTTACCCCCTTTACTAAATAATACACCGCAATTCAAGACATCACTTCTCTCACAAGCTATCAGCAATACATTGTATGCTTCACAGATTATGATTGATTCCATTGTCGAATTACAACAGGATGAAGGAGCTAAACACAATCAAACTAATTGCATCCAATAATGGGTACTCCGAAGTTCCCCCCCTTTCTCCACCTCCACTCTACCTCCCCTCTAACGCCTTCAAGGGTATAAATTCTGTGTACTGATACTTGTAATTGCCAGATGATGATACGCTGTATCGAAACCGGTCGCAATATATTTTATTTTGTGAAACAGCTTAGTGTTTTCTTAACCTTTGTGCATTAATTAGTAAAGCCTATTACTAATATTATTCGCTTTTTTTAAATCACAAAGTAATATTTTTCATCTATTTTTCTCGTTAACTGTTCTACAAAAAACTATCTGTACCTTTCAAAGACACAAAAGTTTTATTCGTATCATGGCTAAAAAAATATTCCACAGTTAAATGTTAATTCACGGCCCTAATTCATATTATGTCTAATTCCGGGCAATGAATGTATTATCAATCGTGAAGTTCGGATAATTTTCATTCTTTGACTTCATGAAACATGTTAACATCATTTTCCTTGGAGTGCAATGAATTTTGTTCGTTGAAACTAAAAAATAATTCAGTAATACATTCTTTAACGATACTTTACCGTTCGAGGGAACACATGCAAAGTATGAATCGAACCCATATGAATCGGTCACTTGGAAATTTCAAATTATCACTTTTCAAGTGCAATAATTTTTTTTTATTCGAGTAGATTTATTTTATATTTCTTGCATGAAAGTAATCCCGGAATTTTTTATCGGAATTGGTGTTAATAGGATTCCAAATCACGAAATATATTACTATTAGAGTATTTTTTCTTGCATGTCACTGCAAGACAAAATTTTACG
This sequence comes from Ischnura elegans, assembly GCF_921293095.1. NCBI lineage: Eukaryota > Metazoa > Arthropoda > Insecta > Odonata > Coenagrionidae > Ischnura > Ischnura elegans. The sequence continues at coordinate 51,400,284 of NC_060254.1, read as the reverse complement.
AGAAAAATTACGTATCTTAAGTTTCCCAACGGGATAGTGCAGTTCACGAATTAATTTCTTTCCTCGGGCTAAAAGCCTGGAAATTATGATAAAATGCTGGGACAATGCGCACCTATATGCAAGTTTTTAGGATCTCAACTCGACAGAAAGAAGCTACTTTTCACCTTAGCCCATCTTCAAGTCCATGCCTGTTAAGAATTCGAAGCAAATCTATTAATGACCCTCCATTGAGAAAAATTGCAAGGTTTATAGAATGGCGGACACCAATGTAATAAAAAAACCAGAGGTTGAGAATGCACGTTCATATGGGCTTCATCTGATCTTAAAATTGCAAATGCTAACCATATTCTATAAATCAGAGTTTGAAATAATTATAAATTAAATCAAAGGAAGGCTTTTTTTAATCGTGCAGGGATGTTTTTTTTGACAGTCTCACGGACCAGACACCAATTGAGGCAGGTGGATGGCATAGTTTTCTCATCTCCAATCCTAAGAGTAGGAAGATATATAGATTTTCTTATTCCGATGCCGGAAGAAAGGCTTTTTCAAGGGACCGCTTTCCAAGAGTTCGTTTGGAGAGCAAAAGATTTGTGCTGCTTGGAGACGGGTATTTTTACCCTTACCTTGTACGTGCCGAGGTGTTCGACGACACAGGGCAGCGAAGCATCCCGGCCGACGGCCACCGTCACGTTCGGAATGGGCTCCGCGAAGCGGGGTTCCTCCGACAGGGCTAGAAGGAAACAAATACTCAGATTACTCGCTGGATTCAGCGTAGAACACATAATACGACGCAGGAATGATAAGGGATGAGCACAAAAAACATCTTCATTCCAAATATTTTGTGCTATATTTGTGCTAGCATTTTTGTATAATTTTTTTCTAATTTATCAACTGTGTGTTGCCGCAGAAAGTTATGTACCAGACTATAATGTATGATTACGAGCTTAATACAATGATTATCATTGTTCTAGGAATTTTTCCCTAACTTATTGAACATTTTGTAAATGGGTTACTCATCCGCGGAAAGACTCATTATTATTAAATAATATTATTAATTGCATCATAAAAGTATCATAAGTAATTAGACTAATAACCCCATCACTCAACTGATTACGTCAAGTACAGGTGATTCTCTGTAGTACTGAATGTGTAGCGATAAAAAATATGTACCAGCAGAAGTGCAACGTAAGGTACACGTACTTATTTCACAATTATATGAGATACAAGGGAACGGAGAAAAAACGCTTTCATTACGAACCAGCCCAGCACTACAAATAATGTTTAACGAACGGAAGAGTCAGGCACGGCTATTTACTTGGTCGCAAAGCCGGCTGATCGGCACTCGTCTATGTGGCGAGTTTTTGGCTGACTCCAGTAGGTGATGCGAAGGCTCGTTGAATGGATATTGGTATCCTAGAGGTAGGAGAAGGAACTAAATTCATTTCCAATGGATATAAAAAGTCAAGTTTCGGACCCTTTAATTTTACAAGGCAGTGAATTTAAATCTTCTTTTATAATTATGCATACGTGTAGCAAAGAAGTCAAAATTGATTTCAAAATATAACTTCAAGCAGCGTGTCTCTTCAGTTACCGGAGTATAAACTTCGCCCATAGAATAATTCACTCAACCTCATAATTTGTCCGGATTTAGTAACGGATTACTTCTTTCTTGAAATGTGTAAGTATCCCGTGAATAAGCACCGTTTTGATTTAGCACTGCTGCAGCGCTACTTTCTGTGCTCTTCCAAGACGCACTGAACAATTTCAATCGTTGTACACAATTGATAGCTTTCCCCAATGCAATTCCTGGAGTGTATAATAAAAATGTTTGTGTAAAATAAAAATTTAAATGACTTTTGAACTTAAGGAACATGAAGCCGCCCGAAATTCATCGTAACATTCAAGAATGTTATGATAAAAATGCTAAGAGTGTCAGAAAAATGAGAAATGTGATAAGAACTAAGGACAAATGAATGTTCACGACGAAGCTTGGAGTGGTCCGTCTTCTGTAGTAAAAGTTGATTAGGTGAAGAGAGTCGGTGAAAAACATCGTGAGAATAGACATTCCACGAAAACAACGATTTCAGGTTATTCTTTTTTCTTTTCATCACTTATTTTCCATGAAATCGTCTTTGACAGTCGAGTAGTACAAGATTTGTTCCCGATACGATCCCAAATTCCTTAATGATGTGCACTAAACCAAAAACACTGAAAACCTTAATTGAACTAAATTGACCATTCTATTGGGAGAAGTTAAATAAACCACCATATAGTCCATTCATGATGCCATCCGATAAATCACTTGTTCTTGCACTTGAAGCATGAGCTACCAGGTGAGCGTCTACAAAATTATGAAAACGCGAAACACTTACTGGAGTGACGGATGTGACCATTGGTAGTGTAGTTTTTTGAAGGACTTATGAGTTGGTGAATCACTATGATAAAAGTCTCAGCAGACATGAAAAATATACATTAAAAAGTAGTTTAGGATATCTTCTCTAATGTACCAACAATACTTTGATCCTAAAAATATTTTATTTTATTTATTACTTCAGTTTTTTTAACGGTACTTAAAGAATTTCTGGATACCTCTCGTATTTATAGCACGTAGACTGGGCACTGGGCCAGTGGGCAGATTCCAATAATAAAGACTATGGACTAATTAGCATTTTACCTTAGCCGGAGTGATGCGTCTCCTTAAAAATCTTATCTATCAACTTCTTTCTCACAATTCCTCGACCAAATTTTCCGAACTTGGCCATGAATTCCTAGGCTAGTTTTATTACTTTCTAAAGATAAATGAGCCGACACGAACTAATCGTAAAAATTAAACCGTTGACTGCATTGAACTAGTGACTTAATGTCGAAGTTTATATACGAAATACTTCCTTCCAGTTTTAATATCACGCGAGCAATATGCTCTCCATAGTTATTCATAAAATGCCCGCTTTAAATAGAGCTGTAAGTAGAAAGTTGGATAACGTTTATATTATGCTTCTTCAAAACTTGCAAGGGTACGATCTGCAGTCACCGGCACTTCCAAAGCTCTGCATATCCTTTATACAGCCTGTGTATATCTACGTCTGCAGCGGCAGTTATTTCAGAAGCATCTGGTGATACTAGGAGGGTGACTTCCGGCATTAATGGCTTCATGCATTAAACGCAGGGTAATCTCTCCTTGTTAATTTCCTACTCTGCTCCTGCGAATATTATCAGCAGTATGCCACCGAGATGCAACCTTCTGCCTTTCCCTCATGCTTTCTCGTAAGTGCTACCACACCGCGGAAGAAATAAACGCATGATTTACTCGTAGGTGATGAGGACATTATTTATGATAATACTTGTTCATGCAATGAGATTTAATAGCAATAAATATCCGTACGATAAAAAAACGTTGCAGAGATAGCGTTTTGAGCCCGCAAGAAGTAGAACGAAAATGGAAATGTGAGGTAAGTATAAGTAAAATATTTTAAGCAGTTATTTAATTTCTCTGCCATTTACGAGTGATTAATGTCCATTTCTTGGATTAGTTTACCAAAACGCAGATTTGTTCTCTAAATTAAAAAAATCCAGATGACATTTCAAACCAATAAGTTTTCAGTGATAGAAGTTAAATTTACCCATCCCCTGCCCTCAGAAACGATGGCAAGAAATGAAATTCAATAAATGAAAATGCATAAAATTATCGTAAAAACCCTTTGGTTAAATTGTATTTGAGTTCAGAAAAACTTTGTATATTCTTGCTTGTGGACAAAGCAATATAAACATTTTTGCCGTTTAACAGTAGCATTTTAGAAAAAGGTGGTTTATTAATGCCCTCATAATGTTAAATTATGAATTACTGAATGATTCAACTTCAAACTAACAGACAGCATTAGCTAGAATAGGTAGTGTTTAGACTGCGACGTTTGCTTTTCGGTTCCCACTACTTCTTGCATTTACCCCGAATGCATTAGCAATCACAGAGTGTCTCTCTGTGAAAATACCAACTCCATTAGAGTCAACATCTATGAGACTGTTATCTGTAAATAAAGCAATGTCTGTTCATTCGAAAGCCTCATGATGCTCTTAACAGTAACCTACAAAACTCACACTAATCCAAACTTTAAGCCCCTGTTAACGGCTTTAACGAAGGACTAGGAAGTTATAACATGTGAGCACTCCGGCAGTAGTTATAGCTTTGAGGAAAAATTTGTTTCCTGTTCAACCATTACTGCTAATTGGCTAAGGTCGCAATTTAAGCCAGTAAGGCCAACTGCGTGTTTCCATAGAGTTCGCCATCAAGTTGAAGGTCAACCAACATCCCCATAGTGCGGTCAGCCAAATCCTGGCTTCCATCACATTTTATGTCAAATAGGACCTATAAATTAGGACTTCAGCCTAGCTGCATCAGAAATTTTCATCAGTTCAGCAAGGAAAACTACTTCACATAATGCGGATATAAGTTGAGCCAATGAGGATTTTCTAAAAATAGAATGAAAAATTGTCTTTGATGCTCATTTTTTTAAAATTTAAAATACTATTACGCATACTAATATCAAAAAACCAATGCATTACCAAACACGAATGCTTCAAATAACTGTTTCCCACATTAAATTAGTAATGTGTAAGAAAGAAAAGAAAAATCTTGGCATTAGGTAAGGATAAGAAGCGTACGCCTAGCTTTGGTATCCCTGAGATTGAAATCGAAGGAATTTCGGAAATTGAGAGCATCCAAGTAGGTCATGGAAATCAAGTGAATGATAATAATGTAGTTCATAGTTCTTGGAAATAAAGATTAGAATAGAAATCATTTTATAAAGAAGTAAAGCTACGGCATAATTAATCGCTCTAGTTTTCCACCCTGTTAAACTATACATATCTCAACCCCAATATTGCGTTACTACTCCCTACCCAACTTGAAAAGGACTCGTAAGAGTTTAGACACAACTGTTAATTACATAATTTGGGCAGATTTAAAATAAAATAGCTTGACTTCATACAATGCATACAAATTTACGATAAACTAATGCTTTCTTTAGATAAAAAAAGAGCGTTTATTTTGGAGCCAAAGCAAAAAATCTCCAAATAAGTTAATGAAAATGAATATTTCTATAAAAACGGTCCCGTCAGAGCACTGCTGCGAAGATTGGTGTAAGTCCAAGCGAGGCCTCATTCCCGCGAAAACGTTCGGAAATATCACCAAAGAGTTGATCTTCATCCTCGAGGGTGAAAATAAAATGAAACAAGAAAAAAATGAGAGACACTAAAATGGAGCATAAATTTGAAAGAGGGAGAAAATAATGGGCTTGAAAGTAGAATTAACTATAGAGAAAGTTTTTTTTCATGCAGAACATAGAAGAAAAGGACTAAGGTAACTGTGTAGTTCCTACGTGACCAACACCCTTCTCATGGAAACCCATTGTTTTTTTATATACTTTAAAGATTATTGAATTCAACGATGGAAAGGAAAATGCCATAAGGACAACTGCAGAAAAATGTGACGAAAATAGACCTTCCTTCAGAAAATTTCGTGGTCGGAACACGATTTAGCAAAAAGGAGAACTATATGTTAAACAAACAAATCCTATGCGCTATATGCATTACGGCTTGATAGAGATCGATTTAAACCGCATCCAGCGCCAAGAGCCAAATGGTTCTTTCCACTTGCAGCCCGGCGGAAGGTGCGGTTAAAAATGGCGCCTGCATGTGACGCGCCGAAAGGCAACATTTGGATATTTGTTCGAACAGTACTGCAATATTTCTACGCGATGATCGAGTTCAAATTCTAAGAAAACATGAGTTCAGAAATCAGAGAACTATTTGTTGGCCGACGTCTGAGCTGAAAAGATGCATTCACGCAGAATTCTTACCCGCACTATGGCCTCGCCGCCCACATTTTACCATGATTTTTATATTTTGTTGCTATTGGAAGAGTTCAAACTTCCACTGCCAAGTCATTATTGTATAATAATTTTTAATTGTTGAATGCTTGAAACGGGAAGAAAAAATGATAACGATGAAAACGAATACGTTCAGAACATATATTTTTCATTCAAGCAATGCGTCAGAATATACGAAAGTATAGCACCTCAATGGATTTTTAGAATGACATCGAGTAGGCTGCGGAGCTTTTTCGCCGAACAATGGAAAAAATATGGAAATATGAACTCGCTAGAACATAATTCTTCACCAATACATTACATTTTCATCTTTGAATCCAACGATTATAGATCAAGAGTATATACAGCATTGTAAATATTTCCTAAAAGTGAAGTCGGATCAAAATGAATCCCATTGACGTGAGACTGATTGAAAAGAAAAATCAATTTTGAGAAGAAAAGCATTTATTATTTGGCATTCTATATTATAGTACCCATCATAAATTTTGGTATGATTACATCATTTGCTTTCACTTTTATCGACGTTCTACATCTGCATACTACCCCGCAAGCCGCCTAAAAAACGTGTGTACTTAAAATAATACTTGAATCTCCACATCAGATACACGCGAAAAATCGTTCACATGGTAAATAAATAAGGTACATGCAAGACACCAAGTGTGAGTAATAGCATTTATGAAAAGTTAATACAGCTTTCGATTCCAACAACTCAAATAATTTCTTAACGGTAATATTGTATCTGATGTCAAAAAAAAATCCTCTTCAATGAAAATTTATGCTGAACAAATTTCAGTGACTAAGCAGCTCTCGGCATTAAATTTTCATAAAATACATAAAAAATGCCACTACATGTATCAAGAAAAAGGGAGAGAAGGGGTTAAGAAGACTTTCACAGGGAATGAGGAAAAGATAATAGGAGGCAAGAGGAAAAGTGCGATAGAGAAAAAATAAAAAAGAATGGGTTTTGGGTTTGAGACAAAAGAGGGTTCCTCGCCGTGTTTGGAAAGACAACACCTTCCTCGCCTTAGTGCTTGTTTCCGACGTAGTCCCGGCGTGAAATGCTGGCAAGGGCTGAAGAAACGAGGGATTTCAGCAAGAGTGAGAGAATGAAGATGCTGGGTGAGTGGAAGCGTTCTCTACAACGCTTCCTCAATTTTGCGCGAGGATTTATTTTTTTATTCAGCATAAAGCCTTTTCAAGGATGCTAAGCCACTTGCACTTTCGTAAATTCCCCATAAGGCGGCAGCAAACTGAGGGGGAGCCAATTTTATATTCCCTCCAGTTCCCTCAATTTTGATCCTACTCCAAAAATCTCCAAACAAGCTGTTTTCAAGAGACTTTTTGATATCATAATTTCAAGCATATCTCTAGGTTAGGAAATTAAACTTAGTGGTTAAAAGTAATAAGCTACTTTTGCTTAAAACCAAATGGATGAACACAATCGTTTTCGATTAAATAAAAACGAATTAATGGTTAAAATTAATAGAATTTAAATAGTTCAAAAACACTTTCATGTGAATTGCAAAAACATATTATCTTCCCAAATGTATAAATACACTATTCACCGAACAGTTTGATGTTATTTCAAAAGAAACTGATTTGTTCCCCAACTAGCACAGATTTTGCCTTATCCCTAAATACGAGGATATTATACATATATGCCGTGACGAAACCTATCTGAAAGCAGAGATAAAGTATGAATAATCCACGCCGTTTTTTGGGATAAATCGGAGATGCACTTCCGCATTTTTGGAGATATGCCTATCCTTACGCCGTATAATTGCCGCTAGGTGGCAGCTGTTTCGCGTACGATCGCTGCGCTGCCACGCGAGATTCATGAGAACTACGTGAAAATAATGTAATAACCGTAATAACATAAATTGGCTTTCGATGAGGAAAGATTCAATGCATTACTTTTCATCATTGTATTTTATTATATTATGGTATCCCTTATAGCTTCAAATATGCCAGAGACATCTCACGAGGCATATATGACCACTCTGTCTATGAGGTCTGTATCAGGCCTATGAGATCATATCTCGTGAGATTCCTCTGAGATATTTGATGCTACATGGGATACTGCAATACAATACTGTATAATAACATACACGATGAAATATAATGCACTGAATCATTCACCATCGAAAGCCAATACCGCATTAGTCTCCACAATGAGGTTTTTTTTCACTATGTTACACATTCACGCACGTTTAGGAACATACCAAAAAATCCGTTAGAAGTAAGGTGGAAAATAAACAAAATTATTGCTCTAAAAACGATATATTTAATGAATGATTCATCTTGAAACGATATACAATACACTAGAACACGGAGCAGTCCTTATACCTTCATCGGTAAACCATAAATCTTACTGTTCAATTCCTTACATCACATTATAGAGGAGACTGGTGAATTACCTTACGTATGGTTTCTAAAAGCACAAATTCGAAATCCATTACCGTTATACCAAAGAATTTGGCAATTACGATCACTAATACCTCGCATTTGTTAACAAATCACAGCACTGTCGATGATTCCTTCATTAATATCCACGACAATCCGGGATGTTTTGATGTGTCGCCACAACTGTACGTACCGTCGTAGCTTACATCGAACTCAGGCACACAAAAACGATGCTTAGGTCGCATTATCACATTAACTATTATTGTATACACAAAATAATCAACGATTTTTACTCACAAACACCACTATACACAACACCAAAAATGTAAACACGAAGCCACTATAATGGCTTTAACGGTAATGGAGGACTTCAGCGCTGCTATGCGGCCAATTTTGGCAATATGGTACCATGACATCCCCTCCCCAAACGCTTGAAATCGTGGAAAAAAGGGATATTACACATGGAGGATAAGCTTATCCCCACAATATCTGATTTCTCCAAGGATAAGTTCAAATCTGTGCTGGCTGGGTCGTAACGTGCAATGGGTTGTAATATTATTCATATTAAGTGCTAGGAGACTGTAACGCGACAATGAAGAGAAATTATCATCATCATCACTGGTCAACAATCCTAGGATTGGTTTGACTCAGCTCTCCACTCAGTTCTCCTATCAGCTAATCTTTTCACACCTACGTAATAATTCTCTTTCACATCTCTCTTTACTTGTTCCATATGTAAGAGAAATTTTACTATCGAATATTGCAAAGGTAATGAATACTTTATTGATCGCAAAAAACTGATATTTCAGAATCCCAACTTATGTTTAATACGCATAAAAATAGGTATTTTTTGTATAAATTTGATGCACTTTATTCTTTCTAGGAATTAATGATAGCGTTTTGCATATTTTGCGGGATACATGCGAATTTCGGTACTAGAAGCGACAGATTTTGTTACTTAATATTTATTTTAAAATTCCAGTGATAATTTTCAACGTTTGGTTGTAATGATATTGCTTCTTTAATAAACTCAGAAGTCCTGTTGTACGGAAGCCTGCCGTCTGTGTAATGCAAGGTCGAGGTCTTCTGAGTCTGGAGGACCGGATGGATCACTTACAGAGGCATGAACCGTCTTCGTCAGCCATTGCTCCTGTGAAACTACGCTTGCAGACTTGAAGAGGCGCGTGCCATCGAGTGTAAATACTCCTTCTCACCAAAGCTCGCTCTCACTGACGCATACATTTAATGCCCTATGGGCCTGTTTTCATCCGTTATAATCAATTTATCGGTGAGACTAGCACCAAACCTTTATGGATTCGAAGGGAATGAAAATTGACAAATAATTTGAATTCATGGTGAAACGAAAACCCAGTACTGTTCCACAAACTTATATTTGCTGTCGGCTAGTTTCAACGGTTATGTCGTCATTATAAAGACAAACAGATGGAGCAATTACAATAATAAGAATTCGAATGCGATTCACAATGGGTCGAAGATTTATGTTAGGCAATACATCTCGCTAAAAATGGATACGGATCTTGCATCTTAAAAAACAGGCCGATGATCTTCAAGTAAATTGATACGAAAATTCCTCCATTAAGTAGATACAACACCACAAAGAACTATTCTTTATAAATACGAGGACATTAAAACAATTCCATATTTCCATGACGTACCTCGAGTTAGAATAAAGGAGCACCAGTGGATTAGAATTCCTAGACACTCAAGAATGCTTAAGAAGGATCGCACATGGACAAGTACTTCCAGTGGGGAAATATATGCATTTGTATGAAGGAATGGTACTGTACAGGAATGTAGCAGTGCCCTTACGAATGCCTCGCTCCAGTGATGTGATGCGCACAAAAATCGGGAATGATCATGTAGGAGATGCAGACGAGATGGAGGCTTCAAAGAAAGAGGCTGAGTTCCTTAAATAAGAAATGGTGGAAGAGAGGATGGGTATATCCCGGCAGAGAGGTCTCTTAGGGCTCACTCGGATAAATATCTATTTGAGACAGGGTTAATCACACTTTCCAAAAGAGAAGATGGGTCTTCACCCAATAATCGCCTCTGAAATAAATGCATTGTCCAATTTTATCCTGTCATGTAAGTATTCTACCGGTTTAGGTAGATTTACATGGAGCATTTTGCAGATTATCCCGTCCTGTTTCCTTCAGCTACTAAGAACTTTGCCTTCAATTTACAATTACACCCATCCCCTTTCATTATATAAGAACACATTTTTCCTTCCCCCCCTCTCTCTCTCTCTCTTGGTTAAAATTCATTCTTTTAACACCTTATTTAACTTCTTCTCCTCCGAAGTACTCATTATATTGACTCCTCTGCATCGGATCAAGAAGTTTCCCCTCATAACCCACCGCATCCAGTGCTTTGACGCTCCTTGTTTTCTCTGCCTACTTGATCTTCTCAATCGAGAAAAAAAATAAGTTTGGATGCAACCATACCCAAGGTAAAATTAGATTTTTTATAATTCTGAGTGTCAATTTTTTTCGTTTATTTTTTGATTTAAACATAAAAAATTTAATCTACCAAAATGACATCAAATATCATATTTTTCTAATAAACTCCTTTTTTACGGAAATATTCCTTACAGCTCTAGGATATTATGTGAATTTGAAACCTCATTCTACATCGTCGGGAACCGTTAATGAGGACTATGAGAAAATAATTATTATGACATTTTCTTTCGGATTGATGATAAATTTTAGCGGGGTATAGTGGACTTCAGAACTTCCACACCGTCTTCACCATTATTATTTTAATTAAATAATATTATAATTACTACCGTAACGTGACTTATTTTCGTAAAATTAACAGTCATTCTCTCTCATTAATCTCAAGAGAGTTGAAATTCTATAGCGTAGCTGCAAAGGTGCTTTTATCAGAGCAATTTATATCGCAAACGTCAGAAATATTAATCACCACATATTTGAGCCTTTTAAGAAAGCGCAGTGTTAACCGAATACCAATAGTGAAAACAGATTCATCTCGAGAGAATCAAGGAAAAAACCTAAAGGAGAAAAGGATTTGAGATGAAAGGACTGGCTGTGAGGGAGTTAGAGGGAAGGCATTAAAGACGGCTGTATCAACTCACTCGGAGAGGAAAGAGGTCAAGCGACTTAAGGAGAGGTCAAAGTTCAGGATTGGATTGCACGGAAGTAGTCCCTTGTGTGATCCGGATTTGAATTCGGGAACAGCGTCACGTGTATTCGGCTGGAAAGGGTGTCAGAGGTGGGAACAGGGCTCTTGGAGTTGATTCAGGGGCGGGTGATGCAGGGGTAGCCGCAGCAATGGGGCACCTCAATCGTCTCACGTAGAGTTCTATGGGCTCAATGCAAGGTACAAAGTTCTATCTTGCGCACGAAGATCAAGGGAGCTTCACTTCCTTTGGACATAATGAGATGGATTCGGGTAGATGTTCCTTGTAGGCGTGAAATCGGTGCATTTTGCAAGTAATAATATTATTACGACGACAGAGATTCCATACAGGATGGATTCTCACCAAAGGCATAAAATATCAAGCCTCATGACACTAACTGCCGGTTTATAAAGTTCCTTCTTAGGGCCCTATACAAAATTTACGAGAAACTATTACAACTAAAGGCAACAAATATCGAAAATATTAACCCCAGATAATGAAGGATACAAAATTTTCTCTCGTATTATTTTCCAACGTTTTATTTATTCCAATATGATTATGGAGTCTTTCAAATTTTAACTCGTCTATATTCTCAATGCCCTTTTTCTTTTACATTGGGCGTCAACTTTCAGCGTTATTTAGAAGCGGCTTCTCTTCAAGCGTTAGATTAAGATTGCCGTTCCGTATCGATTGTCGGAAATATATCTCTTGGCTAATTGAAATGTGTCATCCAGGAAACTATCAGTGTAAAGTCAGCTTTGTTGAAGTAGCAAGGATGAAATCGCCAAGAAAATGAGAATCTCCTTCTAAAAGAAGATAGAGGAGTGGTAGAAAGAGAGGCAGCCATCCTTTCACATAAATATTAATGAAGGGCGTTCTTCAAAAGAAAAATATAATCAAAATCACCACAAAAATCAAGTGATTGATCCTTATTTAAATTTTGAAGTATTAAGTTATACCGCTAGCATAAATATCCACAAATAACAATTTATCATTAAAAAGTCTCAAATATAGGAATGATAACTTTCAAAAACCACTACAGGGATTGAATATTTCAATATTACCTCGAAATATTTCAAATGTGGTGGCAGTGATTTGGCAATGCGATTTCAGTGGAGTGTTCTGGAAACAAGATATAATTTCATGCATATAACTCACTTTTATGTCTACGGGGGACACAGCTTGTTCATATGACAGTATTAGCAGAACGTTTTTGCCGCAAAAAATAAAGTTAAGAACAACACTACTTATATCTACCATTTAAATTTTTTTTATTTTAAATCCCTAAACCATCATCATCGCAGTCTTTAGTCAGCAATCCTATGATTGGTTGACGCAGCTCTCCATTTATATCACCTGTCCGCTAACCTTTTAATATCGACGTATTTCTTCTCTATTTTATCCTTTATAACCTGTCCTATGTAACTCATTCAGGAACGTCCTTTAGCCTTCTTACTTCCACCTGTCGTTCGACGATTATTGTCACAAGGCCATCATGTCTCAAAATGTGCCCAACTAGGTTGACCCGTTTTTGGGAGTCTTCTCTTTTCTCCCAATCTTCTTAGCACTTCCTCGTTACTTACACGGTTAATCCATTTTATCTCCTTCATTCATCAGTAGCACCACGTTTCGAGCCCTTAGCAATATCCGACTAAAACAAAAATATCCTTATAAATGTCAGATTGTCTATGCATCGTAATGCACGACCAGTAAAAATTCCCATTTGGTAATAATATAAATCATGTTTGGGCAAGTTAAATTTTGCGAGAAAAACCAAAAACTACACGAGGCCTCCTCCAGTTTTGAAGGCGTACAGTAAGCTGCATGTTTATCATTCGTTCTGATGTTTTTTTTACTTCACTTTTGCTTTGAATTTTAAGCAACTTACACAACCAGAATTTATATACCTAAGAGTGATTGGAAGGCGTGTTTTTTAAACCTTTTTGAGTTTCTCTTTTTTGGATCCCATGGTTTATTTAATGATAATTCCAACGATATTGAAATCCAATAAGATGTAATAACAACAGCAAGACAAGAATAATATGAAAGTTTTTATCTAGTGTATAGAATAATAGTTTCCAATCATTGTTAGGAAAACACCCTCTTAGACCTTGAGGTTTTAAGTTAATTCATGCAATAAATGTAGAGTAAAATTTCATTCAAATTCAAATAAAGCCACTGTTGTGGGAAAAACTCCATAAATTCCCCCATGCTTATGAATACAGTAGTTATAAGACATCTCATAAAGTCTCCCCGTTAAAATTTTATCTCCTCTGTGCCAGGTAAAATTCATGGGATTTATCACATAAATGAATAAAACATCAGCAGGAAACATAAAAACCTTTCTTATGTTTTTCTTATTATATTTATTTATTGACAATAGAAGTGGGCCATATATTCTTCGCTAATTGGGTGATAGGTAGATAGTGAAAATTTTGATTCATATATCGGCTGATAAATGCCTCTACGAATACAATAAAACGACGAAGTCTGTTACGCACATACGAAACTTAGGTAATATGTTTTCTAATATTGTAAGGTATCAATTTATGAGGACGCTTCCGCGAATATTCCCGAGACCTATTTAGAACATATATGTTTAAATGTTTAATTAATAAAACATTGTCATAAACATACATTAACAAATGTAATCACAATGACTGCGCTTCGTTAGTGCCAATGAAAAGTTCATAAAACAGAAATTATAATCCCTCAATAATCATAGATAAATTGAGTAAAAAATATCTGAATGTGCACATTGAACATTATATCAGAGGGAAAAAGAACTCAAATATTTTTGTACAAACTATAGAGTGAATGAAGAAAGCGCGTTCGAGCATCTAGTTAATGAAGTTAAGAATTATTTAGCGAGAGGGGTAGAAGACATTTTGGTCTAACCAGGAGGGAAGACGTTGAGAGAGAGGGTTGCGACGTGATGAGGTTGCATTTAGGGTTGGGTGGGTGAAGAGGATTTGGCCACCGTTAAAGGAGTCCGGGGCAGATGCTGTGTATTCGCTGTGGGAGGAGATGGGATTCCACCCGTGACAGGTATATCGGGGGGAAAGGGTGAAACAGGAGAAGATTGGCGAGGGTTAGACCTTAGCTCCTGGGAAATCTACCAAGACCCTGCTCAACCGTCCGTTCACCCCTGCATCCTTGCGATAGGTATATTCCTTCTTAAACCCTTTTCTTCTTTCCCTCATCCTTGTTTCCTTTTTGCTTTGGCCAAGGGCAACTTACGGTAGGCAAGCATTTGAATTTAATACGTGCTAAAATTCATTTAGAGCTTAATCATTGTTTTCTACACACTCACCCCGGATTAGAGTATGATGAATGTTCCATTAGGGTGGTCCTCATTTTTCGATTTTTCGAATTTGTTTCGGGAAACCCCCTAATTTTATGCCAACTGGTGTAAAAACATATCCTGTGAAACATTATTGCATTTTGTTAGAGGGAAGACTCGCAGAGAAGCATCGCACTCGAAGTTGAGACATTTTGGCATTTTTAGATGTTTTTGAGAAATGAAGAAGGCGCTGGTATTTTTCAATTGATATTATATGGTAACCAACGATACATTGGATATTCTATATGCTGCACCTACAATATTTTCCTATTTTGATCGATTTAGATTTTTGATTTTTTTTATTCAAATGGTTCCCGAGATAAGGCCGCAAGAGTGAGCGCGTGCCGTCCCAGGCAAACACTGCGGGTGGCACGCGAGTTGCATACGCTCAATACTTGTTGATCATTCTCACTCATCGTAAAACCATAAAATTCTTTAGATAAACTTCAAACTCCGTCAACGTAACCTTGAATGCTATACTTATCACTATTTATTGCCAAAATGGGCTAGTATTCGGGCTTAGTGTGTATTTGTTTAATGAACTTTAGCATGGATTTTTAACAAATTTCTCATACTAATATGGGTATTTCGTCATTTGTGTTGTACAGAGCAATTTCTCTTACTTTAAGTGCAATGTAATCGTTTGTACTTTATTTATTTTTGTTATTCCGCTGTGTTTATCTTTTCTTCTTAAAGTATTATTGAAGTTGTTGATTGATGTCTCCCTTTAACAAGGACGTTCTCCATCTTGTTTCTGATTAAGTATTACTAAAATTGATCAACTTGAATGTCTTGTCATCTTAATAAACGCAAGAAAATCAAGAATTTGGTATAGTAAACTTATCCATTGCGTTTCTTTAAAGTATAGGGTACTTAATAAAAGAATACAACAACTTTTAAAAGTCGATAACTGCAGAGAAGAAAAGGAGAGCTAAGCACTCTCCGTCCCCGAATTGAGGAAGCTCTGAAGTTCTTAAGCTCTTGTTCTAAAGTTAAGTTACATTTAATTGCTCATTTTTCCGCTTCAGACGCTGATGACGTCAGCCTATTACAATACACTTCATCACTGGCCTTCAAGTAGCCCTGACCTCAACCCCTGTGATATTTTCTTAAGGGTGTATACTAAGGATGTGATGTTTCGACCATCTTTACCATTAAGTATTGATGATCTTAAACAATAAATAACAGCAGTTATCTATACTGTAACGCCCGATATGATATTGAGAGTGTGAAACAAGTTTGAGTATAGAGTTGATATCGCACGAGTGTCTTCGGGGGGTCATATTGAAAATTTATGAACTTGTTTTAAAGTGAAAAAAATTTAATACTATTTATAATTATGTGTAAAATAAGTTTATACTGTGTTTTTTATTGAATACAGATTTTTAGAGTTGTGGTAATCTTTTTGAATCATCCTGTTCTGCGGCACATTTTTTAAGAGAGATCTTCAATAAATGACGCGCACAAATTCTGCAGAAAATAAAATGGATTCTGGGCATCATGCTTTTTTCCTCACGTCACGCTCAACCAAACATAGACAGTAGTAGCACATGTATGTGTATTACCTATAGCACTGCAGCAGAGCGCGGAAGAGTGCACACTGCGTACTTCTGATGCTGAATATATATCAATTGGTGCGTGCTAATTTTACTCTCACACACACAAACAAACTCAAACACTGTCCCTATTGGCGTACCGGCACGGCTACTGGGCCGCACAAAAATTTATACACAGTAGATTCCGGTTAACTAGGACACATGGGGACAGGCGCACCTTGCCTCAACTAACTGCTGCCCCAATTAGGTGAACTATGTGGGCATAAACAAACGCTGAAATGATAGAAATAAGACTAAGGAATGTTTAAAATGCAAATAATGTTTATTTAATCATTAATTTGCTCAAGAAATCAGGTAGAATTGCTTATTTATTAATAATCTGGCGACTTTGGATGAATGTCTTTTACTATCATATTAAGGAAAAATTCACGCCAAATTAGTGAAGAAAATGTGGTTATGTCATTAATATGTTATTTCTCTCCATCACGTAAATATTAAAATCAAAACGATCTCTCAACGCTTCTACCATCGTGGTCACTAAGACGACCTTAAGCATTGTTAAAGGCGAAAAAGCGTACTATCCGTATAATTCATCCATTTAAACGATATTATGAGTATTTTTTCTTTTTTAAACCACTTATGGGCTCATAACTCGGAAACACGTGATAAAAAAAATGTTCCCAATCCCCTAATCACCCGTTTGATGAATTCAAGCGACAATCGACTCGTTTACTTATAAACAAGTGAGTACTTTTCAAATCGCATCTCATCGTCCGAGGAATTGTCTAATGTACTCTGCTACATCCTCGTCACCCTCGTCGCACGAACAAAGTCCGCACAGACATCCAAGGACGAAATCGGGGTACCTCGGTTGACTTCTTGCATAAAGAATAGTCGCTCCCCTCATTGAACCTGCTATTATGCATTTATAAAATAAATAAATACATACCCTACATATTTTACATTTACCAGAATATTTCCACAGAAACTGTCACTTCTCCCGTGCGGTATTAAGCAAACCTTACTCTCTCACACCTGTGGCCATTGGAAACTTAGATGGTGTTTGGCCTCACTATACAAGCGCCTCCACATTCTAAGGTCGCCTGCCATGAAATCAAAACTTGAAGCATTTACGTGGTGGAAGGGTTCCATATTAACAATGAAAACACTTCGTTACTTCCACAAGATACACAGTTTCTATTTAGTTTAAATAAATAGAAACTGTGTATCTTGTGGAAGTAACAAAGTGTTTTCATTGTTAACATCGCCTGCCATGCTTAATTACACGTAGAGTTGTTTAATGCAACAAAGGCATTTGAAATTTTCCAAATGAAATTTTAATATAAAAATTTCTGATCAACTTTTTTATTATTTCATCAAAAATGGTAGATTTGTCACCAAGCGCCTGAAAAAAAATACCTTTACCTCACCGCGTTCACTTCTTCATCAACTTAGCTGAAGAATATATTCTTTTTCATGCATCCTTGTGTTGTTCCCAAGGGTGAATTTCTCTTGATAGCTTAATTTAAGGAAAAGGGTCAAAGAAAAAGGAAGATGAATAGGCTAAGGATGAGAGAAACTGAAAGGGCGTTGGTGTGAGGATGAGTGAAAGGACAGACGGGGAGAGGAAATAACAGATGAGGGATGAGATCCGAGAGCACTTGACGTCACTCGGTAGACTTCAAAGGGTTTTTCTTTTCTAGCATGAAGATTGACGTTAACCAGTGAATGAATGGAAGCAAAGAATAGCTATTTAGGTAAAGGGGACAAAAGAAGCAACCATTTTTTTGGGTTCATAGTGTTTTGAATACATTTAGAATAAACGTGACGATTGTTATTATTGGGTCTCTAACGGTCCAAAAAACTCATGAACAATATTAAATTATGAAAACAGTATAACGAATGAGTAATTTGTTCATACTTTTGTTTGATTATGATCTTAGCTAAGAGGAGGTTAGGCAATTAACGATCGAAGACGTTATTAGACGTAAAATCAGTCATATCGCACAATTCATTGCCAAATAAAGAATTGGAACCTTTTCAAACTACTTTTTCAGCCCTCAGTGAAATAATTCGACAACGTAAGTCAAGATACATTTCCTAAGTTAGGAAAAGGTGCAGCAGTGAAATAGCACTTCTGGTACAAGGTGCTAATTGAAAATTCCATTTATAGATAATCATGATGAAGTGTATAATTCTGTCTTGGCATTCAAACTTCTCGTAAATGGGTATAGTACCTTACAGTTTAAAACCATTCCCGAGATAATGTAATAAGTACTCGTTCTGGATCTCACAGCCACGGCAGAACTTCTTCAAAAAGAGAGTGGAGAGAGGGGACCGCTATTCATAAATGGGAGGCGAGGAGAGAGACTTTAAGTTCACATAAACGTGCGATGCGTTTAAGCACGAGGAGACAGCTTTATTTCTCGCCGCTCTGCAATATGGCAAACACTTTGTGCGTATTTGGTAATCTACGTTGCCATTAAGTGCCCCTAGCCCTCATTCATGTGTGTCACGTCTCGCAAGTCGTGAGATTATCCTTCTCAAATGAAGGTAGAAATGATATTAAAGGATAACGGTGGAATCCTGAATGTGACTTGAATTGTATGGGAAATTAATTTTGTCTCACTCTTGAATAATGGACTCAATCTTAAGATGCTACACACGTTCTTTTACCTCTGCATTTTCTGTCTCAAAGTTTCAGGATGAATTTAAACAAAAATTTGTCCTCGATTAAGTGTGATTGATCACCTGTTAAAATGTTTATGAAGACAATACCATTTTTTTCTTAATTATAATGACTTAATAGGTCATTCCCAGGGATAAGTAATGCATTATCAATGTGGAGGCTAAATTATCTTTATAATATGATCTGATATGAATTATTTTACTCTCATGAGGCACAAGGTAATTACACAGTATTAGTATACGCCTTTTTCAAAGTACTAGAAGTTGATGCGTTAATGATCAATAGCCATTTAGTGTTTGCAAGCACTACTCAAGCGCACCGACTTAAGCAGTATATGTTGTCATTTAGATTGTGCTGCATTAAAAAAGTTCCTTTAAGTATTATTACGCAACAACCTTATATTCCGTTAATTATAGAAATGTAGGTAATAAAAATTCATTACTTACTCTCGCGCGATTAACAAGCCCTAAAAAGCATGTTTGATGACGTTACCATTTCGTACTCACTACTCTTGCTGTAAAAACTCTAGCTGAGTGTCAAATTTGAAGTAAAATAGCCCTTTACAACAGTCAATTAATTCAGTAGCATTACTTTTACGTAAGATGGAACGTAGTGGGGTCAGAGAAACTAAGGTCCGCATTCGAGAACCTGACTCAATCTTGTGTAATCAGTCGACTCCGTCGTTAAGATCTCAGACTCAAGTAGATTTTGAGTTAGTATTATAGAAACTTACTTCAACTCCACTCACCAGAGCTAACCCCTGGTATTTTTCAGAGGTAACATTTACAAAGTGTTACATTAACCTTTACCCTGGTCATGGTGTCTTTTTAATCAAAAACTAGCTTTACTGGAGGAGAATATTACAGGCAGATGTATTTTTACATTAGATGATTCGTGTTAAAAATAGGGGCGATTAGAGCCGAAATCTTAGAACTTGGTGATTCAATTTGAGTAGCAACTCAAGTGTGCGCCGGTGCTGTACAGTCTGAGCAAGCTTTGGGGCTCAAATGAAAGCTCATAATACCAAAGTGATAGCCTAGTCAAGTTTGAGTCAGTAACGTTCTGGAATAAGGCCATAAGAACTCCCTCCCCCTTTTTATTGCAGTGATAGATTCGAGAGATAAGGAGGTGGGCAAGAATATTGCCAATGAGGATCCTCATGTCGGGCTTCAAATGTGTTTTCCTCCACCGCGCATTTAAAAGAGTTTGCGAAAGTCGCCTTTCGCGTCTCTGATGGACAAATTGATGCGACTTTTATGGAGAAATAAGTTATAATTAGGGGCGTTAATCAAAATTTATGTACATGAATATATGTTCCATCTAATTCATAGCTTTTAAACGCTATTCCTTGCAATTACAAACATTATCATCCAAAATATTGGAAAAAAATGGATCGCATTGCACTCATAACCACAACGCCGGCATTTTTGAAAACTGTCTAAAATTTGACCGAAGTGGCAACGTACATCACCTTTTTGTGGGATGGAATTGGGCCTCCTCTATACTGTCCCCTTGGTGGAGCGACAGAAAAGGTGGAAGTCACTGACCATGTGGGACGGCAGCGAACTCAAACGTTCGCAATTAACGGACTGGGGTTTTTGTGGGGATTAAGCAAGGATAAGTGTGTAGCGGAATAAGAAATGGAAACACGACCTCTCTTTTAATTCCTACATGAGCTGTAGTTATGAAGAAAATATTGGAGCATTTTTAAGCAGATGAGAAAGCTTTCCTAAATAAATATACATAGGTGGCATCTAGTAGAATATAGAAGGTTATTCTAGCGTGGGAGATTTTTTCCGAAGAATGATCCTAAAGCTCCTAAAATTCTGGAAAGGCTTAAGGATGTAATCCGTTGGAACGCAATTCTCATTAATTACAATAAATTCGTTGCGAATGAAGTACCCAGCCATTTAAATTAAAGAATAGTGGACCGGAGAAAATACATGCTTATCAAAAGCTGCTCTGTATTTGGCGAAAATTGACATGAGACAATCAGGGAGCTGATAATTTTGAAAGGTGTTATTTTATTTTGTATTTGTAATTATTAAAAAGTAAGGGAATTTTTTTTGAAAATTTTAAGGAAGATAATTTTCCCGACGAATATTCGTACAAAAAGCTGAAGAAATTGGAGTTTTGAATAAATCCTTAGCATATAAGTAGCTAACATGGAGCCAATATGTTGACTATAATTTTACGTGTATTCCTTTCCACAAATCACACCACTGCATTGCTAATGAAAATTAAAAAAAAAAAAAATTAAATAGTTCCTCGCAAACAATTCGGAGCTCTTCCTCCGTGATAAATGACAACGAGACTACTTACTCTCCCACCTATTTTAACTTATTTACCCGAGCGTGTTATTGGCAAACTTTAATTCCGTTACCCGTGGTGATCATTAGACTCTCAATGATCTCAAATAAAAGGATAATGTTCCGCACTTCATCTGTTTACACAGATGAGCAGAATATCAAACGTATCAGTTTTAGAATTGTCCTCGCCTGCAACAAAGTTATATGGCTTGAATATGTCTTTGATTACCGCAGAAAAGGAACTTCTATTCTCTGAAATCGTAACGCCAAAAGGGGTTCTAATTAAAACTCTTTTCTGTACCCAACCCTCTATGCTGCCGTTAATCCCTTCTGCCGTCTAGGAAAACCATCTATTAAAAAAATCCACGTGCGAGATCCCTTCTACGGTAAACTCACACGTCATCTACTGCTCTCCTCTGCCGCCGTAATCTGTCGGCTCCCTCGTAATTATCCCCTTGGGCGTGTGATTAGAGGCCAGACGTCTAAATTTGGTGCCTTGCTCATTATATTCTTATGACATCTTAACGCAGGAGCATTAAATTTTTCTTCAAATATTTCTTTAAATATTTTTTTCAAACTTTTCTTCACGGAAAATTGTAGGATTTTTCTTCCTAATAAGAATATTTTTTCCTTTCCGTCGATACATCAAATTTCGCTAGTAGTGGGCCCTGTCGACCCATACACGGCGCGGGTTTTTCTCTATTCCTTCCCTTACATTCCTATTCTACTTTTCTTCTCTGTCTTCCCCCTTCGGAAGTGTGCGAGTGAAAAGCGAAGGCTTGTAGATCCGATTCTCGGAAGAGTAACCCTGCGAGCTCGTCCTAGGTCCTCGTTCCATCAGTCACCAAATAGTAGCCTATAAGCGATAACACGAACTTTTTCTTCGCTAACATATAATTTAAAATATTTCTCTATCAGTAAGTAACCATTACTGACATACTATTCGTGAGTAAGTTTTTCATGCATTACGAGCATTCGTGATACGCCATATACTAGTTATTCATGAAATATTTATCTTAATGACAAATTGACTGGGATCAGTGACTAGCAAAAAAAAGGGAATCTCGGCGTGGTTTGGCGAGGAGGGCCATTTTAAATAATCGCGGAAGTCGTACGTGAGTGTTAATTATACCGTGAAAAATGAAAAACAAATTTATCCCATAACCATCAAGAAAATCCTAAGATGCATTTTATACAACGATGAAATTTTGAAATTACTATTTCAGTATTTTCAATCATCTATTTATTCATTCAATATTTACATTACTCTTAATTTACAATGCTATATTAAACGTAATTACTAATATATACATATTTATCATGAGACCTACAAATTTTTAAGGTACTGTGGTAGATACGAAAGAACATTTAATTAGAGTTATATAAGCATTTATTTATTGTTCTTGATTACAGTAGATTTTTGTCAATTCAACAGCAAAAGGTCCTAAGAAGCTTTCCAGGCGAATATTGAATACTGTTAAATATTAACGTCACCTCTTTTTTATGACTTGTAGAGTTTGAGTCAAGCTTAGGAGTAAAGCTTTATAGTCCGATGCCAAGGCTAAGGTATGCGAAGCAAGCAAATGTAGAAGAAAACGTAGGACGAAGTCTAGCAGAAGTAGTTCCATTAAACATTGAACTAAACATGATAAACATTAAACTATGCATGATATAAATCAAAAAGAAGGAGTCATTGATGGATTTCAGTGGCTTAATATACAGCCAATACAGTGGTTCGTTTTTCTTCCCTTATACTATTCTACTTTATTACAAATGGTACTTTAAAAGACTTTTGAATCCACCACTAGGCCAGCATGTTTGCCGAATCCAAAATAATATGTACTATTTTTAATATGAACGCCGTTAACACCCTTTTAGCTGCAAAAAAAGTTGCGGTACCACAGAACGGATTGCAATACCGCCACAATGCGAAAAAGCAGGCCTCTATTTTAACCACTGTAATAGAAAAAATGCGTTGGCGGATGAAAAAATATGGAGGCACTAAGAAGGTTGAGTCACGAATATATAGCACTTCCACGGACATCAAGATGGCTAAAATGGCATAAATCCTGGTAGTTAAAAGTTTGCAACTCCTCTTTCTCACTATTTCAACCAAAACCCATAAGGGAAATGCCATTTAACACGAGAAATAGAAAATATGACGTAAAGAGCTTTATTGCCTTTGCAGACGTTCATTAGCAGCAGTATATCCAATAAATGCGAGGTAATAGATCTAGCGTAGCAGGATGGCGGTGGCAGGACAAGTGACATCCTTAGAAGAAGCAAGATTAACTGGCGAAAAAATTAATGAGCTCGAATAAATCGTCTTGTAGTACAGTTTACCATTTTAAGAGAGTCGCGTGTGACGGAACAAAAGAATGGGTTGGAAATTTGAGGAATGAACCATCATGTTTTTGCGGGATGGACTAAGTGGCTACGCTAATGTAAGTGCAGAAGAAACACATAGGTAAACATTTTTTTGACTGACCACAGAAATTCCCATGTTTGCACAAGTTAGGGATTATTCTAAAGAACATGTTTAATTTTCATGCAGACAAGTACTAAACTCAAAATTTCGTATCTTTACATCTTGCTTAAAGGCATATTTCATGTATCTTCATAAGAGCAAGCCCATCATCTTCCTGCCGCCAATGGATGGTATATTTACTTCGCTTGGATGTAGTAGTCAAAGTATCCGACCCACAGAGGTGGTAGGATAAAAATCATCATTCATCTTAGGCCTTTGGAGCGTACGTGACGTTTTTATCACCTAGTCTATTGAATCGTCAATGGTGATAAAATGCTGCCCTCTTATCCCACCACCATTCACCCACTCTCATTATTATGAATTACTCACGCCAATATGCACCCAAACACACTTTTTCCCGGGCACTTTATTCACTTCACTCCTCAATGCACTCATGTGAGAGGTTGATCGTTTTATAGCACTATTTTCCAGAATCCCGAAACCACATCACAGTGAAAACAGGATATCCTCCCTAGCTTTGTGCTTGTGTTGAAATAATCAATTTAATTTATACGCATACTAAATATTTATATTAGGCACTCATTATTTCAGCCGGAAGGTTGGAATGGAGAATACAGCTCACCACAAACCAGGCCACAGTTTTTAAGAGTGTATTCACAACCATTATCATTTAAGGAGCATAATTTGAAGACTACTAGAGTTTTGTGACCATATCGTCACTGACTATCTTTAAGCGAATGTATTCTCAAAAGGTACCTAAAATATCCACCGTGTCTTGATTCAACAATTCAACGAGAGAATGGGGGTTGAGGTCTGAATAAGAGAGAGATAGAAGAAGAAATAGGTGGCTTGGATGATAAAATGCTAGGGGGAAGTACTGCCTGCGTCGGAGAAACTAGGGGGTTTAATTCTCAACTCAAGCAGTAAGGTGAAGTGAATTTAAAGGATAATGACTTCTGACTCAAATGCTAGAAAAAAGGCTTGTTTTTAGGCGAACGCCATGTTGCTTATTAAAAGCAGGAATAAATATAATTCCGTCTTAAGTCAAGGGATAGGATGGATTGAAATTAGCGAAGGTAAGAGAGGGGCGGGAGGACTGCTTCGTTCGATGAGCACAATCGAATCCCTTGGAGAACTCCCTCCTCTCTTTGAACAGATAGGACACTGGAGTCGGAGGGTGTCTCGGGGTGTATTTCAAGCGAGTGGTTGCACTAACGGAGAATGAGAGACCACGAGAAAAGGCACTTTCTCGGGGGCAGAATATCGGGGAGTGACTGCTGGGGTGGATTTTTCCCACCGGCCGGCCCTCGCAAGGGTTGACCCGCTTGGCCACTCTATAATCCGGGTAAAACAAAAAGGTCAGTGAGATGGAATCCAACAAAAAAACGTCCAGGTCAAGCGAACGCAATAGTTTCACAGAACACAAAGCGTTTGACAAGGAAAATGGCTTCAAACAAGAAACAAAGAAAATGCTAGATCAATACAAATGCTTGTTTTAGGCGTAGGTAATATCGCTTATTAAAAGCAGAAATAAATATATTCCTTCTTAAGGAAAAGTAACGAGTTCAATCCTCCTTGTCTTAATGTCAAAAACTCGGTAGCTTTCGCTACTAATGTGACACTGGCGCTAATGGAGAAGATGATTTTAAGGGAAAGATATGATAAGTACGGGCCTTTTTTCTCTCTAATCCTAATTAATCCAGAATTCCTGACAAAAAACACTCACCTACGACGCTGCAGATACCTAAACCATTTAATAATTTATTTTTAGCAAAGCATCCTCTAAACTGATCGCTAATGCTATACTGAATATATTTTGTTAGTGAAGAATATCCTCACTGCTACAAAATATGAAAAGCAATAAACTAATTTTAGTTTATTTACAGTTTCCAGGAGTTTACTGTCTTAGGTGTGATCAATACCACAATTCCATCATATTAAATTATTGAGGTAGTAAAACACTGCTGTTTTAGAATCTGCCTCATACAATAAACAGAAGCCAAGTAATGATATAATATGAATCAAGGTATTTTATGCTAAAGATATATTCAAGTACTGCTGAAGTGTTGAGAAGTTCGCAGACCAAAACATTTTTCATCAGATAATAGATTATACAGCTTAGTTGCATCGTATGTAATATAACCTCAAGTAAAAATTTGCACTACAATTAAACTCAAGAATAAAACTATTACATCATAGACCATTTCAGAGTAATATGGAGAGGTTAATAATATCTATAAATTGAAAATATTGGTTGTAAACAATATTTTAGATATCACCAGCTTAAGCATGGTTGGCATCAGCGTCCAAACATGAAAAATACATTCTATAAACTTCCAAAAATTAGCTATACATTTTACAAATGTGTGTTATTAAAATAGAAAAAGTATGATGTTTAGACACAGGATATATTAGTCCCTCAGATAAAATAGTAGATCATTGAATATAAGAGAGAAGATCGATAATCCCTCTTTTGTTGAAAATATCGTGAGGAATAACGGTAAATTTCTAAATGGTTTTACATCGGATTGGAGTCTCTAAGTTGACCGATGCCTTATTGGAATACTTTTCCAACATCTTAACGGCTGAGTATAAACCATCTCTCCTTGATTATGAGGCACAAAATTCTGAAGATGAGGAGAATTACGATGGGACGAGTCGTCTAACATGGAGACACTGTTCCAAGGTAAAAACCGAAACTTACTTAACGAAGTTATCCACAGGGAAACCCGGGAACCTGAGTATCACCCTCTCCTAAGCTTACGAAGGGAAACTGCAGTCACAACTTATTCATATGTCAAGAAATTGGTCGAGTAATGTGAAAAATAATTAATAAAATTGTTTTTAATATATATCATAGCAACCGATAAGCCTGGACGAGTGAGTCTGTTATAACGCGTCGGGGGCCCGTGTTCAATACCCTATCCAGGCACATTTCTTTCGCCATTTTTTTGTAATTGTTTTAGGAAACCTACATTGAAATCCTAATTTTATGATCGTCTACCAGAACAATGCTTTTCTGAGTTAAAAACCTTTCATATGCTCATGCTGGTTTATAATTCGTTTGATCTTAATTGTTTTATCGAAGTGATGGGTGCCATGATGGTAGTATTTATCGAATTACATTTAATAAACTTGGTTGGTAAAAGTTACAGAAATACACCATGCTCCATATGAATTCAAATTGAGACGAGTTAGATCAGAGACTGGTACTTTTAGCTATACTTTTTGCAGTGTCTACTCGCTTTATGCTATGATTTATCAATTAAAATGTAGTTAACTGTAGCTCATTGTATTTCGTAAAATCGTTACGTATAAGTATAATTAATACAAGTATAAATTGAAAGTTACAGTGAAACACGCTCTCAAAGTTTTTTTTTGCAACTGAATTGAATAATTTTAGAGATTCTGTCAGACTCATAGAAATTTATTTCATTTTTTAGTCCTCCAGAAAAACGTTGCTCTTCTATAAAAAAATGTATTCATATTGTAACCTACATACCATGCGCTTGTTTCACTTGAAAGTAAAAATATGGCTTGCATTTAATCTAGCCAACTGAAAAGTAAACGATCCTTAAGTTACAAATGTCAGACAAAAAGTGTAAGACCTTTTACAGTGACCATAACAGGCCACAGACCTTTTGCGGTGAGTATGGGGGAAGAGCCCCCCAACGAGCAAAAGCGAGCAAACACACATAAACGGCGCAGAATTGCAAGTCAATATAAATGAGAAAGGATACGGCTCTGAAAAAAACACGAATACTTATAGATAAAGCCGGGTGGACACCAGTATCCCATGAATAGCGCGCCCTTAAACATCTTACTTTCCGAAGGCGTAAGCAGAAGCGTAGACAGTCAGCACGATTGTATCTTGGCGTCGCCTCTGACATCTACAGAGTAAATGGCATCTCGAGGCTGGAACAGATATCAGAAATACGTAAACGAGTTCTCCGAAGACGAGACCACAACGAGTATCTTTATGTTGAAAGCGAGGGGAGAAACTGCAAAAGAGAATCATCCTCCCGCCGCAACAGATATTATCGTAGGCCATTATTGACTTATGTCGCCACTGAAGGCAACGAGAACCACCCCAATCCAGAGCCTTTCCCCCTCTGCGGGATTCTCTTACGGTTCCACGACTTCCCTTTCTGGTCTCCAGGTCCGGTTTAAGACAGTATTCAATTGAAAACAGGCAGCTAGCTAAAATGTGAGACAATTTTCAATGGTAACACTAGGCAAGAATTGATTTCTTATTCTTGACTTCGATTATTTAATGGCAAATAACGTCTCGGAGATCGAGTCGGAAAATGATAGGCAGCATTTTTTGGCAACGTTTCTATATATTTCTTACATCTTCTTCAGGGCTATTAATTATAATGGTTGCAATAAATTATTACACAAAGGCATGAAAGATTGCTAAAATGTTTTTTACAATAATAGAATAAAAAGGATAAAAATAATTTCATTTTATGTATAACAAAGAGTAGGCAAGAATTTTTTCATACTTTATTTGCAATAATTTGTTTATCAATTGTAACTAGGCCAGTAAATTATCATAGTTACCATCAATTTGGATTTATGAAAAAAGCATAAAAGCATAAATTAAAAACTTTGAGTTTATAAAATAAGGCCGATAAAAGAGGATGACAATGAGAGCTTTAGCTCTAGAAATGATTAGCTATCAAATAGGCCTGATTATATTATATCTGATTATATTAAATCTGGTTATATTATTTTAAGAAATCCGATGAAATATTTACCTCCCGCTGTCTAATATTTTATTAATAATGTTTTCGAATACATCATTAGTTTTTCAAGAAAAATTATGCTAAACTTTAACAGTCAATAGATATTTCAGCTATGTGTTGAGCAAAACTTGGTAACACGTAGGTACCCAAAACCATCAAAAAGTCTAGGCGAAATAATTACCAACACGCCAGCCAATCATAGCGCTCACTGAAGGCAGCCAAGCAGCAGTCACCTGACCACCACAGTGACTCGATATAAGCACGGAAAATTCTCACTCGACACTCATAGCTTATACTCTCATATATAGCTCATACTTCAAGTTTAACTTTATGTTATAAATTAAAATTGATACAGTCGACAGTAAATTTTCTTTATATATTAACTGAGGAAGAAGTGCCCAACGCAACATAGAAAGGCCAAAAGATATTTGTCCCCCAACTGAGAGCCCCTGTTGATCCGATGGCTACGTGCAGATAAATGCTGATGGAATGCTTTAAGACCTTACCGCGCTCTTCATGCCATCCACTGCTTACAAGCAAAAAGATAAGCGTGGTGTTTTCCAACTGACGATCTCTCGGCGTCTCACCATTTCTCCCAAGGGAACAGATACGATGCATGGCAACAGGATTTTTTATGCCTTCCTCCGCATTCCCATTCTCCCTGCCTCTAACCCATGTCTCGAACCCCTAAAATACTCAAAATCAGCTCATTCAATTCGCTCTTTCCTCTCACTCCAATTCATCTTTCTCATTCAATTAGTTCAACAGTCTATTTTAACGCTACTCATGCTTCTACCTTATTCAGCCACCTACTCGAGAAATGCCTTTATTTCCGACCCTTTCCTTTCGTCTTGTCATATACTCTATCATTGCACACCAAATTTCCTTACTAAGATTCTCACATGCCCTTTAAGTGTGAACGTTTGAAATGTTATTTATCTCTTCAAACTCACAAAAAAAACCTTTCCACACGCCTTTTTAGATGGCTTGCGGGGTATCACGTACACGTAGAAAAACATTTGCTGGGCGTGAGGCGAACACCGGTGTGGGTTGTCAAAGAAAGAGAAGACAAGGAATAAGTATTTCCTGGATATACACATTACTCATACCACTTTTTTATATCAGAGCGCGACCCGAGTTTCAATGAATAATCATCATCATCAGGCGCTAATTATGATTTGTTTATCTTACTGTTACCTAGTTGCTTGATGAATTTTAAAACCGACACCAGAATAGGGGAAAAGGATGGGTAGAGATATTCATTCATTTTATTTATTTATTTTTTTATATTTTTTTAAAGGTGTTCACGAGGTTAACCATGAGTTAGTGAATTTTAGACAAGAAATAGGCGAAAGGTGACAACATCACGTATCAAATGAGACTAATAAATAGGGATGTAGAAGGGAGGGCTAGTAAAGCATAAACAACGAAGGTTGTGGCGAGAGGAGAATAAGGGTGTGGATTGAAAGCGGTCATTGTGTGCCGGTTCGCCGTGCGTGGATTCCTGTTCATGCTATACGAAATGCTGCTGGCTACACCAGTCACTCACTCAGTGAAGAAATCAAGAGGACTTTATAGCCGAGGCCCAATTCCATCCCATAGAATGCTGATTTCTGTTGCCACTTCGGTCGCATTTTAGTTGGTTTTCAAAACTGTCCGCAACGCGGTCATGATTGCAATGTGATCCACTTTTTTCCAATATTTTGCAGTACAATGTTTGCGAGAAATAGCATTGAGTTTTTATGAATTTGATAGGTCAGTCACCATTCATATAAATTTCGGTTAATACCGTTGATTATACCTTATTTCCCCGTGAAACTAGGATCATTTGTCCGTCAGAGACGCGTGTGACGAATATTGTAAATCCATTTAAATGTTCGGTGGTTGAAAACCCACCTAAAGGCCGTTTTGAGGTTCGTGTTTTGTAATATTCGTGGAAGAATCAGAGAAAAGTTCATCATTAGTAGAAAAAAGCAGTTAAATAAGAAAGAGAGAATGTCGGCGAATGAGGGAGAAAGGCTGGCGTGGTGAAGATATGGGAAGAATATCGGAGGTGATTTGGCTGAGGGGGTCAACAGGAGGCGTGGAACTAAGGCGGATCACTTGATTAATGGCTCTGCTCGCGATGGAGGGGAAGTGTATAGGAGAGTGGGACTAATGAGAAAAGGACAGCCCTGGAAAAGAAGTGGACTTCAGCCGGCGATGTTGGTGGATGCCTAATGTTAATCCTCCACTTGCTTTCATTCTTGCACGTGAGGTAAGGTTCAAAAAATAACAGATGACAAAGGAGCATACCCTCTCCGAAGACTGTATTCATACAGAAGAGCAAAAACAAAATATTTACAGATATAAAATTTTTACATGTTCTGAATATTTATCTGACATTCTGATATGTATTTAAAGTGGAAATACGGATAAGCACCATTCCTGCAGTCTCATTCAGTCAGTCTCATTTCTTCGAGCTGTTCATACACTTCGTCTACTTTTTCCTCCCTATGAAAACAAGTGGGCATGTAAACTTGAACCACCACAAGGTTGGTGGGTTGCGCCTCAATTTCTACCACCAGAACCCTATCGCTTGCCTGGTCTATACCTACTACACGCTTACCCATCTTCCTGTTTAATACTTAGGCTACCCCAGGCTGGTTTTTCTCTCCACCACCATACATAACCCTATAACCATAATACATTTGTCCCCCCATCCTTCTACCTCACTTCACATAATTCTAAATTATCTATCCTCCCTTTATCCATTTCTCTTTTGATAGTTTCTAACTTCCCAGCCCTTATCATTTTCCTCACATTCCACGTCCCTACCTTTATTTCCGCCTTCTTCTCCATCTTCTTGGTCTTCTTTTCTCTTTCTTCATTGCTGCTGATGATGATGATGATAAGTCTCTGCAAGGATTTCGCATGTTTATTTGTTGATTTTAGATGTAAATAATTATAAATGATATTATTTTGATAGATTAACTCAACGCAGCCTATTTTGACCTGACGCAGCTTGGTTCCGGTAAACTTCGAAGGGAAATATTTTTGTTTCTCTTTTGATTTTACGCTATATGTTCCAGTCTACGGAGTAAGTTATTTCATTATAACTGACATGAATTTACACTTCCAAAGCTGGTGGTTTCCGATGTGGAATTTGTAGAATATTTTGAATAACTTAAAATTTGTTTTTCCACAGAATATTTTATTAAATCACGACTGTACTTTTGACAATTAGCGTCATATCCTGATGGATGCCATTAATGTGACCTTTACTATCGAAACCATGGTAGTTTTTCATAATGAATTTCTGTAGAAAAAGAAAGCTCAAATATCGTTCAAAAAGAATATACACTTCCATTTAATGAAAAAATATTTTCCTGCGAGATGTCACTAAACAATACACACTTAATTCAAAACGAATTAAATGTATATATTTATAAACTTGGTATATATTTCTGCATAACTGTAAAATAAGATTATAAATCTACCACAAACAGGGACTGGGAGAGGTGGGGAAGGGTAAGGAATAGAATGAAATGGCCAAAAAGTAACATCACTTCAAATATCTCTTTTCCTTTCTCCCTTTTTAAAAATGTGATTTCCCCTCACCCCACCCAATATCCTATCCCTTTTCCTCCCCTGATCTCGCTATCCTCAAGTTCCCCTTAATTTACCTTCTCACTCTTTCCTCTACTTTCCTTTGGGCTCTCCCAAGCATAATCTACCCTTCCATTTCTATATATTGTGATTTCCAGAGCTTTTTCTTTCCCTCGTTTTGTTCTCAAAGCCTACGCATAAAAAATTGAATGAAATACCAAGCAGACAGACTTCGCCGCTAAAACCTTATTTCCCTTCGCATTCCAACTCTTTCAGTTTCTCTGACCAAAACTCCTATCTCCAATGTTTTTTTCTGAAAGTCAGAACTAAGTATGATGCTATTCTTTCCACCACCCCTTCACGATCCATTAAGCATTTCTTTCCCTTTCGGCACCTTTCACGTACACTTTTTCCATAATTTTTTACTTTCGCGATATTTTTTCACTTCGCTTATCGTTCCCCTTTAGTTGTTGCTGTTACAAACGGGAGATGTACAGAGAGAAGTAAGTAAGGAAATTCAGCGATCATTCCTTCCTAATCGTTTCCTTAACTCTGTTACCTTTGCGGACTCATCTACTCATCTGGGATTAATTTATTATGAGAAGGTGAGATAGGCAACTGTGACTACAGGAAAAGGTCTTTTAATAGCATCGAGAATTAGGGAAGAATATGAATTATTAATTTCCTCGAAAGCAAAACTTGAAAAAAAGGAATTAGCATACGTTTCATTGACTGCTCTGAAGGTGAAATTCCTTTCAGTATGGCATTCAATTTTATACAGAAAACACTATGAATACCATCTACCTGAATTATTTAAATTATTCACCTCAAAGAACCTTCCAACAAAATTGCCAATGTAAGTCAAACCAAGGGATACTGATAATAGCTTATGCGATAGGCTCAATCACAATTATGGAATAAAAACATACATTTATAATGAAGAAATCACATTAGAAGTCAATGAGCCAAGAAATTGGTGAAAAAAAAGGTTTGGTTTCCTAGTAAGCAAACCCATTGGAATTCCTAGTAAAATCCGCATCAAGTTGGGATGATGAAACTACTCACCTACCTAATGCACTCAAATATAATACCTAGGGAATTTTCACAAGCATAAATTGCACTGCGAGC
The DNA here is from genome assembly GCF_921293095.1 of Ischnura elegans. NCBI lineage: Eukaryota > Metazoa > Arthropoda > Insecta > Odonata > Coenagrionidae > Ischnura > Ischnura elegans. The sequence goes on along the minus strand of NC_060254.1, from coordinate 51,366,990 downwards.
CTCAATTTAATTTTTTTGCCCAAGATTTACGAAAAAACATTTCGAAATAAAGCGCCACAAGTTAACAAGAAAGTGGAAAATCTTTTGTGTTGAGTGTGGCGCATTTTTAAAGGAACATATCTCATTATAAACAAAGAATACATGCTTAAAACTACTGTAAGAAAAGGAGGAATCAGAAATCATGAGCTAAAAATAAGGGTAAGGTAAGGAAAATAATCGATTAGGAAGAGGCAGAAGAAAATCAACGAATATATTCCCAGGAGGCAGAGATACAGCGATTGGTGTTATTCCAACGTAATGATCCTTAATGAAAACGGGCGGTGAGACGTGGATTCAAAAGTGAAAATTGGAGAGGATTGGTTTGAGGGAGATATGGGAAAAGACTGAAGAGGGAATTTCGGGAAGGTGGGAAGAAGGACGAGAGTAAAGATAAATGAAAAGAGAGGATGGAATGAAAAAAGTAAACGGAGATATATTTCGGCTCTCAAATTGGTAAGGAAGTAAGAAGCAAAAAAAACATTGCAATCTCCATAAAAAAGGAAATGCCCTGCTCAGGGATTTGCCCAAAAATGAGTACTTACTTCGAGTCTCAATAAGGTTATTCAGAAAATTACATTTATTCCTTACCCCGCGAAAAAAATAACTATACTAGTGTTCTACCACAGAAACTCCCAGAAAATATGTCGACGCCTCCACTGCAAAATCGCTCAACAATCGCCCAACGAATCAAACCCGCTCATCTAGTAGCCCAAAAAGACGAAAGTACTCAGCTGGCTGTAGCCGGATTATAAACGATCACCTCCAGTTCTCCAGGCTTCGGAGGCGCTACTACGAACGATAAATCAGCGATATTCATGGACAATAAAAAAAACCAGCTATCCATTTTAACGGAATCAATCAATTAGATTAAATCATTCTGCTCGAGAATAATAAAAGTGGATGAAATTAAAAGTAAATTAATAAAAATAAATTTATCGAAAGCCCAAAATGGTAGCTATAGGAAAGGAAGGCCTCGATTCCTTAGCCCAATGACTATAGCATAAAATATCGTATTTACATCATGCCACTTAAATAAAATTCGTCAAAATAAATTGCAGCGTTGCCCGAATAGTTTTCTTAATTTTCTGCGATAAAATTTTTCCAAAGTGATATTCGATCTCGTGTAATTTCGAGAGCCACGAAACCGCATTCCCACGAGGGAATCAATTCAGACAAAGAGGACAAAGTTTGATTCACATTTAGAAAATTTTCCCGGAAGAACAACAGCAAAGTTACAAAACACGAGAGAGGGAGACTAAAGCTCACTCACTCCATCTTTAAATGGAGGAAAGAAAGGAGAAAACACTTCTGTCGGAAGAATTGAGTGAGAGCAGTGGGGAGGAAAATGGAAAAAAAAGAGAACAGCGAAATGCGTTAGGGAGAGAAGGACGGTCACTTGAGGAAGCTTATTAAGCGAATAAAGGGGCAATTGAGAAGAAGTGGAGACGTGAGAAAGAGCACAAGGTGTTCACTTAAGACGGAAGTAGGGATCCAAAAGGGGACTCTGGGTACGATGGAAACGAGCAAAGGAGTGAAAAAAATAGACTCCAGGGGATTAAGGCTTGAGGGGGTAAGGTGTCAGAAGAGGAAAATTTGAATATCAAACCGGAGAATATTTGATCAACTTCATGATATATATAAGAGCGAACAAAAACGAGGAAAAATTCGTTTGATTCCGAGAAAATCCCCCAGGGAATAAATTGGCCGTGAAACAGAACTAATCTTCACCATTATTGTCGTTAATGTCAAACCCTGCTGTAATATATCAAAATGCAGTGAAATTTTAGTTGTCAATAGATCGATACTATTCCTTGTATTAATACGCTTTGATGTCCTACAAAAATTTGAAGAAATTTCAGTTGTTTCTTAAAAATAGCTTTAAGGTGACATCACGGATATCAGGGTCTAATTCAGCAATAAATGGCGCAACTGTTTACTCTACAGCAACTCCTCTTACACCTACTGCTGAGATTGGTATTAGTAAAGAATGAAATAAAACTAAAATTCATGCAATTTAACCGTATAAGATAGTTTTACTTATAAAGATGGTGGATTATAATTATGTTTATACATAACTATAAGTTTTACTAATAATTATGGTGAAACTTCCGCTGACTGGCATAACCAGCTCTTAACCATTTTTATCAGTGAATACTATAGAGCTTTAACTTTATCATTTTTTATTTATTATGCAAGCAGGAAGCTTTATTTCTCACAGAAAAATGATTTTACATTAGTTCAAGCAAGGAAAAAAGGGATTAAAGCTGTAAAGTGAAAATTTACTAAGTTATTTTTAGAAATCTAAATATAAAAAGGAGTTTTAGATTTTGAGATTGCGTCACAACTTTTCTGTTTGATGCTGAGTCGAGCGAAAGCAGTTTAAAAAAGCACATGCAAAAATCCCCTGGAATCTTTTCTATTTAAGCCATTGAAAAAAATTATGTTAAATTGCCAATAACACCGGCTCAGAGGAACTCCATTAAACAGGAATATCTATTTGTAAAAAAAAAATTCAAGGAAATGAAGGAAATTGAAATTTTTCAGGGGTTATACTTGAAGCGTTGAAAGGTAGTAAGTCAGAAAATATCAAAATTTCCTTTCATCCTGGAGAAGGTGGTGCATTATCATACCAATGTCATGGAAAGGGTAAAAAGTTAATTGGTACAATTTATCAGTTGCTGAGATTGACGAAATTTGTTATACAAGCTTCACAATATTGGCAAACTTCTTTCTTTCGTCTCCTGTAAAATTCATATTTAGCGACTAACTACTTTCCCCATGCCACCGCTTCAATTCCCAATTTCAGCTCCACTGCCTTAAAGTTAAGCAATAAAGAAGTAAGTAGGTAAAAATTTTCTGTTATAGCATAAGACGATACATTGATTGGCCAATTCCATTGGGGATTACCTACTACGAGCCCAAAGATCATGATAGTATATGGGCTATCGGTTGAACGATAGTATAGGAAATGCGAAACAGTCTTTGAAAAAGCAGGAGAAGATCGGGGAGGCGAAGAAAAAACTAGTCGGGATTATTTAGGGGAAAAGATGAAGGTTGTGAATGAATTTTTAGGGAAAAACAGAGTTCTCAATAATGTAGAGAAGTGAGTGAATGAAGCAGTGAGTACATCAACATCTGCATACTACCCTGCAAGCCTCATAAAAGGAGTGTGGCAGGGGGTGTAGGACACCAGCCATTTACACATAAAAAGAAATGCTCCAACGAAATTACGACAAGCATTTATTGAAGTCCTTTATGGTTCGTGGGAAAAACGAATTCCCATATCTGTTCGTTCAGCAAAACATTTCTCTTAATTTATCTCTTCTTTCGGACATGAGAATATAGTGTGGCTCTAATATTATGTTCTCCTCGTCGCTCTTAAAGATATCCATTCGCAATTGTTCGAGATATCTAAGCCTAGTGCAAATGTTACGAGTACGTGTATCATGATGAACGATGAAGAATAAGGTAGAAGAGATGGCCCCTTAAAATCCAGCGGACGATAGAATAATTTGAAAATATTAAATTCCTTTTTTGGATTCGAAGCCATGAAACCCCATATCTTGTCTAATGTCAGGTACAGATATTAATAGGACGTAATCACTCCCTCTCCATTGATTTTAATTTGATTTTTTTTACAAAATACTTGCATAAGACTTGTTTATTCAAACTATCATCTTTGAGTTTTTATGTTAGATCAGTAATATGTTTTTCCGTATTTTCAGCAAGTCTCTCAAATAAATGAGAATAATATCAAAGAAAATACCGAGAAAAAATTTCAAATTTGATATGCAAACGCATAATGATTACCGTCCAATCAATATACCATTAAAATGTCAAGATGCAAGCATGCATTTTGAAAGTGTTTTATGCAATGAGATAAACTTTCGAGGGGGAGCCGTGCATCATTATAACGCGAGCGAATGGAATATTTTCACTGAATTTTTTCATTTATTATCTAAAAACTAAGACTGTTTTTGGTACATTTGTAGGTAGAGATTTATCTAAATAAGCTCCCATATCTTACGATGGGGTGGCAACCTTGAAGCAGGTGGGCCTCTGCCTCAGCCGATGGGCTGGAACATGACTCTATCCAGTATATTCTCATTTCATTTGACACTCAATGTCTATAAGCCTCGAACCCCTATCTAAGGGATAATGGGTGACTGATCACGAAAGAGCCACATAAAATATTATTGCTCAAACAAGCTACTATACTTCTCATTCTACCTTTTGCATTCCCCGATAGCTAGAAAGTTTGGGCAAAATCGATAAATAGCACAGAAGTATAAAATAACCATTGAATGTCTACGACATAATTTATATCATCAAACCTGTATTTATTAAGGTAAACATTAGGTACCGTAGGCAAAAAAAGATTGGTTGAAAAAGAAACAATCACCCATAAAACTGCGCGAATAAAAGTGACATCTATCCAGTGAAAATAATTTGAATGAGTTTATAGTATTACTAAATGAAATAAATTAAGAGCGGTATTAATGAAGTTTTTCCCGTAATAGTAAGAATTTTAGGCTCAAATAGATATTTCGACCCTAATGCCAGCCAAAAAATGATTTGGCCGTTCATCAATGCTGATAATGACGAAAGACCACGCATACGGAGAGGAGAATGCAAGATAAAAAAAAAGAATCGGGGTTCTGATGAGACAAAAAGAAAAGCGTTGGGCTTCAAGGCATCAGTAGACTGAGGCGTGTTCCTTGATCTTCGCTAGACAATTAATTACATGTCACCCTCAAAGTGCATTAGGAAACCTCACCCATATATGCACAACTAACTGATTACCACACCCTTCCTCTGGTCTGGAAAAGCTCATACATGCTCCAAGTTATCGCAAGTTCCCCTCCTCAATGGCACCGTTGAAAAAAAATTGAGTTTCATTTATGCCGCTCTCCCACCACTAACTGATCTATGATCCCTAATCACTATGGGAGAATGAAGCCAGCCAAGAAATCGCATTCAGTCGCGCTCCAACCCTTCTCTTCACTTTTCACCCCTCGCTTTCGACCCCTAGATTGCTTGTCCCCCAGTCAACCCCTTGTCCCCATTCCACCCTCAAAGGAAGAGTCCCCAAAATTCCATTTATCAAGGAGAAAGGGAGAATATTAAGCCTCTTTTTGTGATTGAAGAGCGTCAAAAATGCCTCGATCCCTATAATGAATGTTTCTGGCACGGATCGATAGAGCCTTAATGGCATTCTTATTGGAAATTGATCAATTGACGCTTCATCTACCCATTCCTCATTTTCGATGGATAACGAAATGAAAAAGCTGCTTCAGTACACTTTTGTAGAGCAGCGTCCCTACATATAGTGTCAAAGTCTTACTTACCAAACCTAATCAAGTGCTCCGAAAGCTTCAAAACTAATACCGACAAAACGAAAATCGACGGAGTGACATTTTTCACACGAATTAGATGTGACGAGTAACGTTTAATGGGGTTGACTTTTGCTTCAGTTTCTATAAAAACGTCAACAAAGGTAACAGAAAATTAATCGTAGTTAAGAATCAACTATGTCCATACATTTTATTACAAGTTGCATTAGATTTTGAACCCTTCCCGCTTAACCTTCAAGAATAGAACTGAATTGGGAAGGTCTTTTTCAATTTAGCATGTTTACTATGCATAGGGTAAATTTATATTTTATTAATTATTTATATGTTTCTCCATGTATATGAGCTTTTCCAATGTAACGACATCTGTCTATCAGGGTTAAACCAGTCCATCTTACCACCCGATCGAATGGTTGGCACTTAGCTATATTTTTATAATGATTATACCTTATTATAACAAACTACTTCATTCATTCACACGACACCTTAAGCACAAATATACAAATAAATCCTTAGGGTAGGAAATAAATGGATAGGAACCTTTAGTTGAAAAAGGACATAGACAACGGTGCTGTGGTAGATGGTAAAAGCCAGGCATCAGAGGGCAAAAATGCGGCCAGTCTGTAACTCGAACCCAGAACCCAGGAATCTAACCGTCCTGCTATCCCAAATCTTAGAGCAGCCGGCCGACGACTGGGAGGTTCTGAGTTCGAGAACCAGCCAGGCCGCATTTTTACCCTCTGATGTCTGGCTCTTACCATATACCACAGCACCGTCGTCCTCGTTTTTTCAACCATGTGTTCATATCAGTTTCTTTCCGACCCTATGAATTTATTATTATTACAAACGATATACGTATAGTCATTACAACTTATCATTACATATACGTACAGCGATACATCGTAGCAATAAGAAGAAAGGTCTCCCATTTCTGCTCTCTATTCCTAGCAAAAGTGACATCCGTCGCCACCAGATTCTCCATCTCGTCCTCCATGATCGTCCTATGATGATCTCCTTGATCACATTCCAGATAAACCACTTATGCTGGAGGTCAGAATATGAAACGCTTTTTCGGGAGTATTGGAGAAGAAATGCTCGGAGTTTCGCGGGAGATTAAGAGAAAAAGAGGAAAAAGAGGGAGAAAGTAAACTGGAAGGAAGAGAAAGCTCCTTTACGGCTGAAATATGATCTCTTGTTCCGATAACCTAAAATCGGTTTTTTCACCATGAGCAGTTAAGCGAAGGCTATTATTTATCCACCAGGTTGATTTCTTAATGCGGAGAAATATTGTAACAGTAAAAGATTAGATGTAGCCTATTTAAATATAAAATGCAGAACAGAATGAACCTGAAAACTTAATTTTATCGGAAAAAGAATGATTGTAGGCCCCTCAACATCGCCATCGTTAGTGATCAATCCTAAGATTGTTACGATCGAGCAATTTATTCTTCTCTCCTATCTGCTAGCTTTTCCGTAGCGACGTATCTCTACTCCTTTACATCCTTTACAACCTGTCCAATGTAGCTCATTAGAGGCCATCACCTGCCATTCTTCCCTTCCACTTGTCCTTCTACGATTGTTTTCATCGGGACATCATGCCTCATTATATGGCCAGCTAAGAGAACCCGTCTTCTCCTTAAGAATTTTAGACTCCTAAGAAAGAGTATACGGCACAATATTCGTAGTTAAACTATAGAGTCCCCTTGAAATTTTTCACAGTTACGATTCAATTCATGAAAAGATGTAATTAATTCCATATCGGTTTTTACATGATTTTTATTTAAATATTTAAACAAATATTAGAAATCCATTTTTTAATTGTAATATTAATTTATATGCTGGTAGGTGTTTAATAATGCAGCCGCAAACTAAATTCTCAATTACTATGCATTAACGGCGTCAAATGAGCAAGATATTATGCAAATAAACTGGCATAGTATAATCATATCATTAATGGAATTTTGGTCTATCAAACTTAATAAACCATGTATTTTATGCCTAAGTTGGCATGAGACAAATAACTGTTATTTTTCTTTAACTCTTAGATTGCATATGCGCCCCCATATTTATCCATTCATAAATTTTCGAAAAGATTTTATTTTATGAGGAAAATCTACTGAATCTTAACGCTTGCCTGAAACGCATGCTGCCATCTAAGCCAAAAGTTAAAATACTTTCTAAGAATAACAAAATATGCAATTCTTAATTTGGTATCAAAAACTTCCCCAGGCTCATTTGTCATTTTTGTAAGGCAATTGCGCTAAAAAAATTCATGATAAAAATATTTAATCAAAAAATATATAATTAATACCTACATGTTGTTTAACTTAAATTCTCATGAAAAATATACTCTATTAAGGATGTAGGTAATATCAGATTTTCTGAATCATGAAGACCAAATCCTATCCAACTGCATTAACTTTAAAAAGGAATTTTAAATACAGTTAAGGGAAAATTGATACACTTTTTAGTTTCCGCATCACCTAAGGAAACATCACTTCACTGCCTTGCCTATTGTTCGTTCAGTAGATTTAAATCTAAAATTCGCTTTTCACCCACTTCTGTAGGTTCTGCAGCCTTGAATTTTGGCACGGTAAGATAGTTTAGATTATGTTGCAACATTATAAAAAATTAATCTACATCTTCTCGAAAACGAATTAATCGACACCAAAATTTACTTCATTTAAAATGCATATACTAAGACTACACTGTTTAGTGCATATTATTCCCGTTTATGAGGTATATCATTATGAGCCTGCCGCAGTCCAGTGGATGACTACTGTACTAACGGTGCGAGATCAAACTTTTTAAAAACGCTTTTATATTCAGCTTTACTGAATAAATGTGTTTGCTTAAGGAATTTCAACTCTAATATTATAGAAATACAGATAGCACTACCGCTCTTCGTCCTCTCCACACGCAACAGTGCCTTCCCACCCAACTATTTACTTCTACTGTTTCGCCACACTAACGCGCGGTTACGTTCAGGGAGCGTCACTTGCTGCTCCGACACTCTCTCCTACATGCATTCACTTGGAACTCCATTTGAATTCACTGCAGTTTTTCCAATTCCCCAACTGCCCCGTCTCGACTTTTCCACTCAAACACTCAAACTCCATATAAGTCCTTTGATAGTCTTTCGTTATCAGAAGTGGACAAAATTACAAAGATCTTACAAAAATTTTACTTTGTGTAGCAGTACACATTATGTGCGCCTATGTATATTTCCTGCACAAGAAGGTACAATCTAGCCTTGTTTTCCTATGGCCTAACATCCTTTAGTATACCGTTAATCCTTATGTTACATCCATGCCTACTGGAGTCTAAATATAATTCCATTACGGTAGATTTTATTTGTTTAACGATATCAACTGGCAAATTCTTGGGATAGTACGCTGATATTATGCACCAACTTGTTTTTAAAGGCCAATGCAATTTTTATCTTGTTATACAGCAATCGACGTGAAAAATTCCTTATATTAGCTCCTTATTTTATGCATTTGGCGAGGAAAAGATTGTTCCACATTTGCTTGTGTTACTTTCATGCTTTATTAGTGGTTTTAAGTTACTGAAAACTGATGACGAACCATCAAGTGTCATTTACGATTAACAGAATGCCCACTGGCTGAAATGTGGGAGTTATGAATATCAGCAAATAGCATTTACTCTCATGCATACTTCATCGGGCACTTGAAGACTATTAAATGAGCCAGCGGTGACTTGCGTGTGTAAACAAAAAAACAGCTTGCAACGCCATATCTTTAATGATTTTTTCATTACAGGAGAACAGACTTTTTTTTAGATAATACATTCGCTTTAAAACTGCGAAAGAAATGATTAATGGGCACAATAAGGGAATAATTTTTGAAGGAAAATGAGTTAATTTTACTTTAAAAACCCTAGGGAAAGATAGCCAAGAACTCTTTTGAAAAAACTTTGTAGAAAACTGGTCGATAAATTCTTTTTCTGTTTTTTTACCTAGATCACAGTACCTTTAATCTACCATAGGCATATTCGCTAGCAAAAGAAAATGAAAAATGCAGTTCTCTTATCAAAATAAAAGATATTTGATGACCCAATTTCCCGTATCGGATTTCACGACCTGTCATCATAGGATTTTTTAAACGAGTATATACTTTCAAACTGCCTTTGAGAAGGCTTTACGCACCACCGCTTATGGAGCGCCTTCATGTTTATAAATCCCCTGATAAGCTACTCTGTCAATAGAGATTCGTAAACATATGTAACTGTTAGATTCTCAGAAGAAGAGGCAAGTGAGCAATTTTTGCAGCTCAATGGGAACATAGTGGTACACTTAAAGTGAGACATAAAGCTGGAAGGAAAAATTCTATAGGATACTCTTTTTTGCATTTCATTTTCTAGTTTTGTATCGACTTTCTTGCTATTAAAAAGCAACAACATTAGGGATATTTGGGCTCTCGCCACATCATAGGTATACCAAATAGAAATGTGTTGTTTTCCTTTCCTCCAGGTCCGTTAACTCTTGACATCCAATTTATTCACTTTGTGAGGGGCCCATCTTAATTACTAATTTTTCGCATTAAATAGGCAAAACAGGCCTGCTTGACGAGTGCATTGTTGTACGAAAGATCCACAGAGAAGGCTGCCGAACCTCCTCTTCCTATCTTACTCGGCATTCCCCCTTACAGCACTGATTTCAGCTCCCCCTCCCCGCTCAGTACTCCCTCCATCAAAAAATATTAAATAGTTACTGGAAAATAAACATGCGAAAATTTTAATAACGGAAAGGATTTGGTATTCACAAAGCGTTCCCAAAATCATTTCGCCATCCGAGGCAGTCTTAAGATGCGCTGCGTAGCTATTATTACCCCAGACTTGCCTCTCTCGCCTGCTACACGCTAAACCGCGGCTTCCTCTTCATTCGCCGGCGAACCTTATCAACCCGGCGACGAAGGCACATGTTAGTGTTTGGGCAGGATATCCCCTCTCGCTACACTAGTATACGCTGCCTCCACCGCCACAGGTATTAAGTTGGCTGCTGCGGAGCGCACCTGCCCCGCACTCTACTTCCCATTACGCCCTAAAGATGTCTCTCTCCGCAAGATGGCGCGGGTCTCCATTAATTCCCTCTCTTCTTATCTCAAGCCGCCATCTTACCCCTCCACTCCTCCTCCTTTCCCCTCCAACCCTCCACACTTTCTTCTCAAGTTTTGCCTTCTACGGAATACCAAACCTATTTTATACTTCCAACGCCGCATGTACTGAAGCGACGAATTCCCGTAAACGCAAAACGATAAGTATTTCCAACTATAATCCTAACGTAAGATATCGGTTTGCAGCCGTGTAAAACCAATAAGACAAATATGTCTTCGTTTACGGCTAAATTTAAACAAGCACCCCTACCCCAAGGGAGTGAAATTTTTGAAATATTTTTAAAAGTTTTTGTGTGATATTGATAATTTTTTTTGTTTTCTTTTGTATTTTTGTTGATAGAAGTTACAAGTTTTTCATTTTTTCTTCCATAAATTCGTGGTTTCTTTTGTATTTTCGTATTTTTAATTTATAACTCTTGCATTATCTTTTCTTTATTCCACTCTTGTACACCACACATTATATATTACAAGATCCAAATTGTCTTTGTGCAATTAGATTTTTATTAAATGTTCATAAATATGCACCAGCCACTGATTTAAGAAAATATATAATGGTGATCCCAATTCATGTTAACCTACAGGATGCCTGTATCCCACTTTGCTGTTTCATTATGGTACATGTGTACTTCGTAATCTTTGAAAAAGTGGAGTGAATATGACATTTATTATATTTTTGATTTTATTATTAATTATGAGTAAGGTGAGCAAATTTGATAGAATCCTTTCTCACCACTCAAGTTTCGACGTAAATTGGTATGAATTAAATGGCAAAAGTTGTCTTTGGTAATAATTAATGCGTTGGTACAAAACAATTAAACCAGTTATTATAAAAGGGAATTGATATCTTTCACGAACCAATTTTATAAATCACACCTAATGATATTTACTTTTTTCTCCAATAAAAATGAAATAAGACAAAAAAGTTTTGTGATTTCTCTATTCGCATTTCTTCCAGCTCAGAAAACCAAGGTTTAGCTATTTTAAAGGATTCTGTTTTAATATTTATTTTAGCTTACGTAATGAATTGAGGCAATATAATCCACCGAAAAGGAATGAATTCCAAGAAACGAGCTATCAGTTGTGACCCGTCCATAAAAGCGCTGACGACGATTCCGTTAAAAATAATAATTCAAGCTGTTGTGTCATTCTCTAAACCAAGTGGAAGAGATCAGGACTCCTGGGTGGGTTCTCTGAAGAATACAACGCACCGGGACCGGGAACCAAGTCAGAGACTTATACTCCCGCGCTCCCGGGGAGGAGTTTGGATGGGAAGGAACAAGGATAGAGACGCCGCCGCGATAGGAGCCCTTCGACGCATCTGGGGTAGGTATACAGTTGGAAGGGAAGGGACGGGGTAGACACCTTACCGTTATAGAAGCGGAAAGGGCCCACTTACTAGCGAAACCCGGCATCAGCCAACGATTCCAACGATGTGTTCCAACGATTTTGGAAGATTTTCCTATTAAAGAGCCAGCGACCCAGCGACCAAATCGCTGGATAAACCAAGTGGAAGTTGGCTAAGAAAAAAAAGTGATGGCCATCAATTCTATGCACACATCAACATCTCAATTAAATGTGTGCATAAAAGTCGCCACTGGTGTCGCTGACGGACAAATTGATCCGAGTTTCACGGGGAAATAAGGTATAATTAGGGGCATTAACGGGAATTTATACACATGATGATATGATCTATCAAATTCATAACTTTGATATGCTTACTCGTAACGACAAGCATTAACATGAAAAATGTTGGATAAAAGTGGATCAGTTTAAAGTATACCGGGACTAACCTCGGTGATGACTTATACGGGGGTCACCCGCAATGCACAATCGTGCGAAAGATCCACAGAGAAAAAAGGTATTGCCCAAATATATCCACAGGGAAGAATGACGCCTCGGTAGCTTAACTGGCAAAAGCACTCGACCGGAAATCGGGGGATCCGGGTTCGAATCCCGGTCAAGGCGGATGATAAAAAGTGGATCACTTTGCATTCATCACCGCCTCGCGGACATTTTTTAAAAACCGATTAAAATGCGACCGAATTGGCAACAGAAATCACCCTTCAATGGGAAGGAATTGGGCCTCCTATATAGAATCCCCTCGCACCCCCTGCTGGCAAGCTCATTTGCTACTTATTTCAAGCTGCCATTTTACCCCTCCACTCCATTCCCTCCTACTCCCACCCAACCCACTGCAATTTCTTCTTCAGATTCGCTTTCAGCCTACCCTCACTCAACCCCTCTTCATAATACCAACCCGCGTTGTGCAACATGCCCTCGTTATTATACCCACCCAGCTGCTGTGGAAGAACGCCCTCCTCATTATTTGAGGCCCCGTGTATCATTTATGATGTATCTGGATTTTTACGATTTCCTGATCTATAGGCGTTTCCGAGCACTGAGCACCGTTTGTATAGTATTCTATTAACTCTGCAAGATTTAACCATTTTTTAAGTGGGTCAGTAGTTTTCAGTCTTGTTTCTGTAGAAAAATAAGTCAAACGCATATTTTATGTGGAAAATACACTTTCCAGTCTGAAGAGGTTATCCCGAAGCGATGCTATTTCCAAAAACCAGACGGAAGGCATTTCGATATTCCTCCATGAGTCTTGATGGTATGTCATCAGCTTTCAGTCATGTAATACCAAAAAGTTAGCCTGGAAGCAACACAAGAAATTGTGTCACTACCTTTCCCTTGCCACACTGACGCATTCAATTAATAAAGTCAATAAGTTAGCACGGAAGTAACGTAAGCAAAATGGCACAATCATTTCCTCGCAAAGTAAACAAATTAATAAATAAAACTGACGAGCAAATGTAAGGAATTTGGAAATTAAATTAAGATGCCAAAAGGAATAGACTTGCCCAAATATTAATGTTTTCCTAATGCATAAGAGGCCAAACTAATACAAGATTATAACGTACGTGTGAAGTTAAAGAACACTCAATGGAGTGGGGTATTACATTTTTAAAGAAAGCGAAGCCCAAAAACAATTTTTACCGAGCTGACGATCGAACGCAGGTATCATTTGTATCAATTTCGAGAAATAAATTCGGAAAATTCTTCTTCATCAAATGCCAAAATTGCGACACTTTTGAGTAATGCGTGGCACTTCAGAAAGCGAAATGATCCCCCGCAGACGTTAATCCCTTAAGCGATAAAGAATTGTAGACACAGCCACTCAATACAGCTCCCCTGAAACCAGCCCTTGCCACCGTCAACGGCAGCGAAGAGAAAGCACTCATACATTCCACGCATTACCTCTGCTCACCGCCACTGGAGGCGCTGGCTGGAGTGTTTAACTGAATGTGAGAGGCAGACAGTCTCGAGACACAGGGGAGTCACGTAGCTGCGCAGACGCAGTAATGAATAATTTGAGGGTCTGCAGGGATATGATGGAGCGTAACAGCCAACAGCATGCGGAGAAGCCATGGAAGCAAATGATCTAGGCATACCTGCAACATAAAGAAAAAGAAACCCGGTAAGAAATGGGCGGAAAAGTGAAAAAAGAAGAATATTGCCAAATGTATGGAAATTTTTCCTATTACCGGTACATAATACGAATCGTACATACAAATCAATCACCATATGACTAATTGGAAAATTATCCTTAAAGAAAAATCAACAAATGAATAAGGAGAAAAGGTAAAAATCTAATGAGGTGGGACACAAAATAAACTGCTTGCATTTAAACGAATACGCTTTCACAAATACTGCATTGCATGCTCAATACGAAAAATTATTTGAGAACAGAGTCTAAGTTACGTAATGATAAAACAAGATATGAGCCTATCCTAATTCACCTGGACGAAAATATTTACAAAATAGAACAATTTAGGCAACAACTTTATTAGATCTGACAAAAATGTAAATCTATGATATCCTAATGTCTTTTTTCACCATAAAATAAAAATACTTTGTTCTATCCCACACTTTATTTTTAATAGTACGACCCTGGTTTCTGCACATCTTGCTATCACTGGGTATATCATGATATCATCCTGATGATAGCATGACATGCAGAAACCCGGGTCGTACTATTTTAAATAAATTGTGGAATAGAACAAAGTATTTTTATTTTATGATGAAGCAGTTCCACAAAGTAACGCCGGAAACCGTGTCTTATGTATTTTTCCACAATTATTTATGAAAAAAACTCTCCAAAACAACCAATCAAGCTCCATTAATTTTACCTATACTTTGGCCTTAAATGAGAATCATGTGATGGAAATTACTCCACTGTAAAGTGAACATGTTTCTTTTTTTTTTTTAAGTGGGTCACTAAAATTGCTGCCCCGAGGGACTCCATTAAGTCATTAGATTTTTAACTCCTCTATGGGTAAATGAATTAAAAACCCTATGATATAATTTTTAATGAATGACTATGTATTAACGTACCCCTACGACTGATTGAAAATGAAATTTGAAAGAGCAAACGATTGAGCTCGGTGAAAATAGCATCATCTGCAGGAAGTGTTAGGAAAAATGATAAATGAGTGGTTGGCGTTTCAAATGCTGAAGCAGGAAGTGAAAGCACTCACATTGAATTTGACAGCTGTGCAAATAGAGTCCAATTCCGTAAAGAGCAATTAGTCAATCAAGACACTAAAGACAAAAGTTAGACAGTAAAGATTATTAGGTTTACGATACTATTCAGTTCCTCAATTTTATCTTATAATTGAGCCATATTTTTTAAACTTTGTTTCTTTATCCTTGTTTAATTTGAAAATTTTAAAATTGATGACCAAAACAATTTGTAAACAATTTTTATAGTGTAAAATATAAAGTCACCACCAAAATTATCGGACGGCATTTTTACTGCAACGTTTAAATTTACTCCTAAACTTTCTATTGTAAAGCAATTTGGTGAGACGGAGTCACGCTAATTTGTAACTGAATAACAAACCCAGGGAGATAAAACCATAGGAAATGTTAGATCTGCCTAGATTCGTCTTCCTAGAAATGTTTCCATAAGTATATTTTTACTCTTTAAATTAAAGATAGCTTAGAATTAGGAAATTTGAATAAATATTTAAGTTCATAATTAGCAATCTCAGGGTACAATCGATACCCCCAGGAGATCGACTATTAGAACCCGCTCAGGCTTCAATACCCGATATCCAGCGGGCCACTGCCCTTCCCACTTACAGCTACTACGCGACTTGATTAATCTCGTTTAGAGGTTTTTTTGTGAAAAAAACAATGAAATTCTATTTTGGAACATTAATTGATGCTGATGATAGAATTGAGATCGTAAAATTATAATATTGCAATTTACTAGAACCTTCTATGAGAATCTTGGCGTATATTTGTAAAAAAAATTATACTATAGTTTCAAATAACCGATAAAAAAATAAAAAAAACTGCAAATTTAACAAATTAAACAAGCAAATATGAAATGATCATAGTTGAATCCCAGCTAGGAAATTAGAAATGTTTACATTTGACAGCCATCTAGCAAACTATAAATGATTATATGATCGTGATATTTATACACATACGAACTCATCATTTCAAAATATTCCGGGGAGCATTCAAGCAAAGGAGTAGTATTGCTGAAATGCAAATATTTTACACACTTGATATCAGCTATTCTACTCTGGTGAAATGCCATATTGAGCCTGTCACGTAGATATCTCGATTTCGTCAATGCATACTGACAATAGGCCGATATATGAATAATCGGGTTACCACCAAAACAGTATAAAAATATTAAGCTGGGAAAGAAACAAGCAGAACACAAACTACATGCCTCTTTAAAGGAAAAGTTTCATCTAGAATCAAATTGGAAGGGAGAAGATCAAAGACGATATATGAGGTCATGCTTAAGGCCTTTCTGTCTGTACATGGGGCGCTTGATGTAAAATCACCAGTATCCGACAGAAGCGATAAATTGAGAGATTTTTTACTGAACGCATAGGTATGGGAATTTGTTTTTCCCCCGAACCATAAAGGGTTTTAATGTATGCTAGTCGTAATTTCCTTAGAGCACTTCCTTTTTATTTTTAAAAGACTGGTGTCCTAACATCCCTGCCACACACCTTTTAGGCGGCTTGTGGGTTGTTATGCAGATGTAGATGCAGATGAAACCATTCTATTTTTTCATCTGGCCAGTGTGTAGTTGAAGGCTACAGTGTCCGCCCCTAAGCAGCAGGATTATTAGGAGTAGACAAGGGGATCAAAGGTAAGTAAGACATAGGAGGTACATACATACCATGTAGGTTCTATGCGAACATACAAAATGTGTACTATTGCGCCGGCACGCGGTAGAAGAGTAATTCCCCAGGCTAGAAACTGCTCGCAGTTCAACGTTAAGCTGTTTCGTTCTTACTACGAAAGCAAACATTCACGAGCAAACAACCCATCCCTCTACTTTTACGTGCATTAATGTGTTTGCAAATACTGGAATGCCAACAATAAAGAGATAAAAAGTCTGCTTTTACCCAAAACAGCTATCTCGGATTGCTTTCCTGCTTCAACAAGCTTCGCACTTCAATTTCATTAGAATAGGAGCACTTCTACTAAGAATAATTTTTTTTCTTTTTGTATCTAAAATAACTACTAATACGGCATATTTAAATAAATTTAAATTTTTGGCAGCAAAAAGGCCCATTCATTTTATGGGGAATTAGTAAGATTTGAGTGATATTTAGGCTAGCGGTTTATGTTCATATTATACTCAGGGTCCTCTTCAAGGCATACATAGAGGAACAATATGTACACAGGCTAGTCCTACTTTTTCCCCCTATTAGCTGTTATTTTACATTTGGTATGAATCGCATTGAATGCCACGATCTATAACCATAGTCAAAGATAACTTATTTAAAGTAATATACCACGTTGATAACTGGTTGGCATTTGATTAGGACGAGAAATCGAAAATAATATTTACCAGACAGCAAATATGGTCGTTAAACGATAACAAAAGAATAGCTATTCCATGCTTTAAGCCGGATTATACCTTGAGTTGAATTCCTGCCAAGACAACCAGGTGACGTATTGAAAACCATTGCCAACGATAAGCTAATTATTTTCAACGAGTAAAAGAATTGAAATAAATTCTGCTAAATCTGCAATTACACTATAGAATCTGAAAATAATTTTTAGAAAAAAATCAGCAGTTGGTACCAAGATATTAACGGCAGTTCCTTCTATTCTCAACAATACGACCACCAGATATCTCCACACTCAACAGGAGCTTTGAGACCGGTTGTGCATATCAGTAACATGAAATAAACACGCATCTAGGTAGCATCAGTCTATACGAATAACGCGATCCTTCCAACTAAGGCAAAGAAAACGCTTTTTAACGCAGAAAATGATAGGGTTTGATTAGATCCTACTCCGTGGAGTCGTCTCGTCGTCTTTTCTAGTCCGCATCGTGAAGTATGGAAAATACGCGCCCAGGTAAACACTACTCAAATGGGTGCTTCTTGAATTTGCGTTTGCTCATAGTAAGAGTCGACGTAGCGATGGCCTACAGAATAAAACTTGGAAATGCTCCGAAACCGCTTCCTATATCCTTGACTGCTCCCGCAAACATTTGAGCACCTGCTTGCAATTCCTAGCTCGCATCACTTCCATCACGACTCTTACTTGCCTTCATACTACGAATCAGCCTCAAAAGAGATAGATTGGTACTTTAAGTCGAAGGATATTAGAATATAAAGCCAGCAGAACTGCTTTTTATTTATATTTTTTATTTATTTCCATTACCCCCGAAAACAGCACAATGAGGCCTTTACATCGAGAGTTTTTAAAAAAAAGTTAAAGATATCTACCAGCAGATATCTATCACAGTAAAAATATCTTTTACAAAAAATATGCATCTTTGAATTAAAGGTTATTCCGATGGTTAGCACTTTATACATTTAAAATATAATTTTTGCCGTATTTGAAATGTTTTATTCCGCAATAACATGCAACGAAATATTATTATTTAATAATATTTCGTTGCATACATATAAATATATTTTTTATTTCTCTAATGCATCCCATGTTACCAAATTATTACAAATTGAATTGCACCATATAATTCAACAATTTCTTCGTTTCTCAAGAAGCGATTGAATGGTAAAATCACTCAACTACGACAACATTATAGCATTTATCAAGCTTGTTTTAACTAGATAGCTCATCAATCCTCTGGCTGTTGCAAGCAGCGTGTAATAATCCCAAGAAGGAGTCACAGAGGAGAAAAGAGATTGTTCTCTTCCCTTATCCTTCCTTCATTTTTACCCCACCCTCATACTTCTCCACCCCTATATTGTCCTACATCCCTTACGATACCGTAATACCATTGCTTACGCTGCGACGTCAGACTGATATCGGCTGCCGTAGACTGTTCGTTACCAACTCGGCTGCTCGCTATAGGGAGTTATTTTGAGTTTTTACAGTCTAAAATAAAGCAATATTTCTATTGGTACCCCTGCGTAAAAGTGAAAGATATCTACCAACAGATATCTATCGCAGCTAAAAATATCTACCTCAGGGTACTAAAAATTTCCCTTAAGGAGATTTTCAGTAGCGGAGACGAAGCCGTTCGTAAAAGTTTTAAACTGTATCGTGTAAACTGTATCGAGTACCCAAAATAAGATCGCTTGGGGATTGTGGACCATAAAGCTTTTATCAATTGACTCCGAGAGTTATATTTCCATAGAAGGACGTTGGGTGAAAGAGATGAATAAAACTTGTGAGGATAAAAACGCACCAAGCTCGCGTACGAGGCATGCTCAGAAAAATATTGAAAAAATTTTAGTTATTT
Source organism: Ischnura elegans (assembly GCF_921293095.1). Lineage (NCBI taxonomy): Eukaryota > Metazoa > Arthropoda > Insecta > Odonata > Coenagrionidae > Ischnura > Ischnura elegans. The sequence continues at coordinate 51,347,701 of NC_060254.1, read as the reverse complement.
TTTTAAGTTTTATTAATTCGTCCACATTAATGTTATCACCTTTAATATAGTTCCCATTATAATTAATCACTTGTGCTAGTGCTTCTTCCAATCCTCGAAACAGCTCTTATACTGGATCTATGGTATTACCTTTGGCTCTTTCAACGATTTCTTTTTATGACGTCTATGCTCGTAAGACGACAGTTCTTTAAGACTCGCTTTATCTTTCGAAATAGGAAGGAGTCATACGAAGTCATGTCAGGCAAATATGGAGGAACCATCGTTACAGCATTATTTTTGGCAAAAAATTCACGCAGAAGAAATGGAGTGTGAGCCATAAATCGCTGAGGTCATTGAAGCACATCTCACTTTAGCGGCTACCATATACCAAAGAAGCAATGAGTACGCCTGAAAATTTCACTTAAGGGGCATGTATACATACACAACAAAACAAATGACTATTGAACTTTCCAAACTCGCGACAAATTTTAAAAAATCAGTCCCTGTTTTTTTCCGAACACACCTCGTATCTGCGTTACCTGAGAAAGCTAAACAAGGAAAATCAACTACGGAAGATAAACATGCTCCAATTCTGCCATGGTTTCCGGGTTCCAACGCGTCGTCGTCAATTTTGTGTCGTCATCAAACATCAAACAACGCGTTAAAAATCCGGCTGTCAAGGCAGAACATACTACTCCCCACAGGAGGCTACGTTGCACACTCGAGCAAATACCATTAGCTTCCAGACCCCATCCCAGTCCCAATGTTACAGGGTGTATCACTTATAAGGTACATTTCGAATTGTTATAATTATATTGCACAGGTTTCAAGTTGGCTATTTGCCAGGTGGTAACAGTTTATATAAAATTTTAAAAAAATATTGTAAATGAAAAATACATCACCAATATGAAACTGGATAGTGAATATTTAAAATGCAATGATATCAACTTTCCAATATAAATCCTTTACACCTCTCTTAAAAATCCTTACGTTGTTAGGGTAGGGCTTAAACATTTCTGCAGGGAGTCTTATTCCATTCCGTAATCGTCCTATTGAGGTACGAGAATTTCTTTACGTTAGTCCTTTGTGGCCGGCATTTCCTCTTGTATTGGTGATCATGCCTACCAATACAGCTGGGGTATTCAATCTTCTTCCGTAGTTCCCCCATGAATTTTCCTCCATAAGTGTGCGGAAGAGTGCGCAAAGCCTATTAATTTTCTTCTCCGCCCTAGTGTGTCCAATCCCAGTACTTTCAGCATTTTACTCACACTTTCGGTCTTTTTATGTTTCCCCATTACGTACCATGCTGCTTTCTTTGTAACTTCTCGATGCATTCTGTTTGTTTCTTTTCATAAACTTATTTGGATATCATTCTAATATATTCATTATCTCAACAATTAAAATTTTTAATAAACCCCATCGAATAGCATCATCCATTACCCATGATGAGTCCCACAGTGCAATTGTCCCCGTACTACCCTACATATCTTCCATTTTCATATCTATGGATTTTAGGTTTTCTCTTCAGTCCTTGGAAGACAGGAGTCTCTCACAAACCAGAATAATGTCCTAAACCTGCGCACGTCGTATATTATCCCGCGCCCAATTTTCTGTCGTCCCTTTACTCTCAGCACCTGTGGGAGGATTCCTGCTGCCTAGCAAAAATGCCAATTATTCCACCCCAGCTACAGTTAATGGTTGCACAAAGATAAAATATACAAGAATGAAATGATCTAGGACTATGAAGACATGTGTTTCGCCAAATCGAGAGTTATCACTAAGCTATGCATTAGCGTCTGTATACAAAATATTTTTCAAACTCGTTTTATTAATACTTAAAATAAAAAACAGTCCTCCCCCGATTTCCAATCGAGTAGGTACTTTAGGTACCAAGGCGTCATTCCGCCCTGTGGAAATTTCTGTGCGGGTGTCTATTTAAAGTTATCACTGCGGATAGGCCCTGTATATTTAAATTATTCGGTAAATCTGGGAACTGATTTTATCGCAGTAAAAAGTCACCGTTTTTCAAAGCCTCCATTCTTCCGGTGCTACCGCATCTGGTTGTTTGTTGATAACAACAGTTTGACTAGTACTGCTGCTAGCGTCCTTATAGCTCCTTATATATTTTGTCCCCCGATATAAAGAGGGCAAAAAACGTGGACCGGCATCTTCGACCTCAAGACGCTAGCAGCAGTGCTAGCGAAACTGTTGTAATCAAGAAACAACCAGACGCGGTAGCACCGGAAGAATGGAGATTTTGGAACCTCGACACCGCGGAAACCTACGCAGTCACAGTCACTGTTTTTGTTTAAAGTGATAATAAAACGAGTTTGAAAAATCTACTGCAATAAAATGTCTTCCCTGATTTACCGAATGATTTAAATATACCGATACCAGCCGCAGTGATAACTTTACATAGCCATCCGCACAGGAGTTTCCACAGCGCGGGATGACGCCTTGGTATCTAATGTCCTCCATCGGAAATCGGAGAAGCCGGGTTGAAATCCCGGTCAAGTCGATTGATTTTTTTTCTGCGATGAATTTTCGCACAATTTACGGAATAACTTTAAGATTAAGTTGAAACACCCAGATTTACACATCAATTTAATGCCGCTAAGATATTTGTAGAGGCTCTGTTTAGCCGTTGCGAAGGAAAACATCCAAAATTATATTAAAGCAGGAAACTGACAGGTATCATTTCTAGTTCTTGCTGTTATCAACAAAGAGTTATTAGGTTGAAAACATTATTTAATAAACGACGTCCCTAAAATTATGAATGGAGACCCTTTTCCACTAGCAAAGTCGCGGTAAAACATGGCGACCTAATCTTCCCTTCCGTTTTTCTGCATAATGACAGCGATATTCCTTTCTTTTGTTCTCCCGAATATAACCCAGATTTCCAAAGGGAAAATACGTATATAATAATAATATATGCAAACAAATTCATACGTAAGGAAAGAAAGGGATAGGTACATATAATGGAAAAAAAGAACGAGGACAACGGTACTGTGATCCCAGTCAGGCCGCATTTTTACCCTCTGATTTCTGCCTTTTTCCATCTACCACATCACCGTTGTTCTTGTCCTTTCTCTATTATATATTCGTAACCCTTTCTTTCCTTACCTGTGAATTTATTTGTATGTTTGCGCTTAAGGCGTCGTGTGAATGAATGAAGTAGTACATAGTAATACTAATGTAAATAATAAATTATATACGTAATGAATTTCATAAAATAACCATACTTAGTTATAGCATAGGCATTTTCTTACTTCTTGAACTGAGATCGCCCCAGATTCCGAGCACTCTAATGAACCGAAAATAACTCATTCCGATCGAGCGGGAAGCATCCGCAATGCTCGAAAGGAGATGTAACAGTAATGAAAGATTAAGGGTGGTAGTGTCGCGAGGGGTGGATAGAGAGGATTAACGGGACTCCTGGTGAGATCATCCCGTCCACCAGCGCTTTCATCCCTCCCTTTCGCATCCCCTCATTGGTAGCAAGTCACCCTTTTGAACCCCCCTATTTCGTATAAATAAAATCGAATGAAGGGGGAGTCCTCTCCTTGACCTGTACCTTGCCGGTCAGCGCCCTCGCAAGACCCGCGACTCCCTCACCTCCAACGCCGGTCTGCGCCCTCGCTAGAGTAGTGGCTCCAATACCCCGCGACTTCCACGTGCTTCGATCATCTTATTGCATCTACATCTACATAATGCCCTGCGAGCCACCTCTAGGGTGTTTGGCAGTGGTTGATCAATTGCTAGCATGCAGCATGCAATTGGAAGCCCACATATACCCACCACACGGTCCAAAAAATGCTACGCATACTTAACAATTATACTACCACTCGCTGTTAGCAATAATAATAAAATTCGGAAACATGCATTAAAGTAAACATAAGTTAGCAGGCTACTCTACAAAATCATATAATCTATTTGCGAGCTTTAACGCTGCCGTTATAATCTCTTATTGATCGTGGAAAGGAAGACATTCTGAATCTGTCTGTTCTACAGTCTATCTCCCTTATTTTATTTCCACGATCTGATATACCGTAGTATGTTGGTATTCGTAAGATATTGTAAACTTCCTCACAGAAGACACTGCTCTTGAATTTATCTACAAGGTTTAGTATACTTTACAGTCTAAATATTGCAATGTACGTAAAATAAATATCGGCCAACCAACCAGCTAATTTTATTACTCTCCTAATGTTACGACGACATTGATGTCGCGAGGGATAGGGGGAGGATCCGCGGGTCCGTTTAATGCTCCCTATCCACCCCTTGCGACTGTGGGTAAAAGGGTGGGGTAGTCAGAGGGAAGGAAAGGGAGGGTTAGCAAAGAGGCAAAATGAACATCAGGCAGGTAAATGACTGCGGGGATGAGTGCTCTCGACATGTCCCTCACCAGTTATTATTTTCTCTTAAGCATACCAAAACCTTCCGCTTGTCACCCTAAGCGCATGCGTTGTATTCTCGTAAGAGACCCTACCTCAAGCCCTAACGGTCTGTATAACTGATGATTTCAGGCTTAAATGTGTGAGACCTTTCCATTACGGAAAATGAAAGAGTAAAATTCGTTAGGTTCACTAATATATTTGAAAAAAACACGACCCGAGTTTCATAACATTGTTACACCGTTAGGTGTAATCTGTTAAGCTTCATGATGTAAATATGTTATGAAACATGGATCGTGCTTTTTCAAACATATTAGGGAAAATTTTACTTATTAGCCACGGTGATAACTTTACGGAGTAACCCGCAATGCAAGAGCGCTTACAAAGAAGAGCTGCCAGGGACGTGAAAGGTCGTTACGATAGTCTTTTTGGTGAAACTGACCTCTTTTGAAAACTAGGATGGGAATCTCTGCCAGACCGTAGATTGAAAATTAGACGTAACCTTTTAGATAAATTCAAGAGCAGTGTGTTTTCTAACGAAGTTAGCCATATCTTACGGACGCCAGCAAACTACGGAAGATCAAATCATATAAATACAATAAGAGAGATAGACTGTAGAACAGACAGGTTCAGAATGTATTTTTTTCACGATCAACAAGATATTATAACGGCAGCGTTAGAACTCATAAATAGATTAGATGACTTGTAGTGTAGCCTACTAACTTAGGTAAAACTTAGTGCATGCTTCTGAATTTTATTATTATTTCTAACATCATATGGTAGTATAATTGACGTAACGTTTTTTGGACCGTGTGGTGTGCATGAGGGAGTCCAATTGCATGCTGCATGCTGGTTATTGATCACCCCCTTCCAAATACCATAGAGGTGGATCGCAGGGTATTTTGTAAATGTTGTAGATGAATTGTACGAAAAATCTATAGAGAAAAAAAATCCTTCGCCTCTACCGGGATTCGAACGCGGATCCCCATATTTTCGGCCGAGTGGTTTAGCCAGTTAACAGGGGAGAAAGCCGCCTCAGTGGTTTAACAGGTTAAAGCACTCCCCTGGAGATTGAGGGATCCGGGTTCGAGTCCCGGTTAAGGCGAATGCTTTTTTTCTCTGTGGATTTTTCTCGCAGATATTAGTGAACCTAAGTTTGCGCTTTCATTTTCCCATCGATTCGTTCCCCAGCAAATTCCGTATTTTTACCTGCACGGGTCTTCTCTCCACTCCCACGTAATTTTATCCTTCCCCTAAAAGACACCGATGAATCAAGAAAACGCTATTTTCGTTAAAACATTATCTTCCGATAAAACTCCACCGGCCATCGCTCTATCATAGGAACTTACCAAGTTATGTATGCTGAACACTGAGCTTGTTAATTACGATATTTCAAATATATCTTCAGAAAATTCTAGCAAATCAAGAATACTTTGATTAAATTTTGATGAGGCATAAGTATCATTAAGACAAAAAACTAGAATGCGTAAGTGTAAGACTTCCATAAAGTATAAGTGAAGATAGGCCTACATAAATTCAAGCATTTTCGCCACTCTAAATTCCGAGTGATCGTAATATAAATACCGTTGTTAAAGATGAAAATATAATGAAATGTTTGAATGAAAAGAGCACTACACGCGATTCAAGCACCTGAACCGATCTGAATAAACAATGAACTCCTCAAATAATCTGCATCCAATGCATTTTATTCCTATTGTCCGTTAGGAACATCAATTCAAAAAATTTGCTTTAAGATTTATGATAATACAGTGCTCTTTTCGAATGGTATATTCATTGCAAAAACTTCAAGCCACCCTTTCTTCCATTTCACTGTAGAATGAGAGGGGTAACCCTTTCTTTCTCTCCCCCAAACATTACCCAGCATTCCCCGCGCAGACACTCTCCACTCCACTGCGGAACCATTTACGAGAGCGGTTTTCAACGTGCACTCCTTCAACTCCCACCGATACCCTCTTTAATTCCACTCTTCCCAGCATGCAAAGCGATCCCACGCATGTTCTTTTAAAGCACATCAACGCTGCTAGCGAGAGATTGGAGAACCCTTTCGCCCGGCGCGTATGTCTGCCTGTATATTCGCACGCGCCCCCATAGTATTCAAGAGAATGCGAGAGGTGGCATTATGTGGGAGGAAGCGAACCATAATGTAAGGAAGAACGAATGGAACTCTCATTACCATTTTCGTCATCTCGTTTTTCATCCCCCATACTTCTCTTCCTCGTAATTTTGGTTCCAATCCAACGAAATTGGGGGTAATCTTCCATATATCCATGATAAAAACACAAATGGTAACTTCTACACATTAATTCAAAACTCAACTACCGTCCATGGTTTCAACATATTATGCTATTTTCAAGGTTGCAAATGTAATGATCCCTCAGAAATAAAATAGCATGCTTTAACCAGAGCCGGTAATTGAGTTTTGAATGATAACGTGGAAATTAACATTTGTTTTTTGTCTAATATCTTCCTCCTAATAAAACGGGAAACGATTTTATAATCTTCCCCATTTCTTTGAAAACATGTTAGTGTAAGGAATTATTAAAGTGAATGGTGGGATTTTATGTCTTTCTAATATTTATTGCACTACACATACAGCTATAAAGCATACATCATATGAAAAGCACCTCACGCAGTTTTAAATAAAAGCCTACAAAGAAGAGTTCTCGGGTTACCAGCCAGGTCCAAGGGCTTTTTTAGCACCGACATTTCGAAAGCTAAGTCTGCCATCGTCTCCAGGGTGAAATGCACCCTAAAGATGATGGCAGACTTAGCCTTCGAAACGTTGGTACCGAAAAACCCTTGGACCCGGCTAGAAACCCGAGAACTCTTCCTCCAGTCTATTCGACGGGAAAACTTTAGATCCTTTCAAAGTATATAAGTTTTCAATGTGTTCACCATTCGTTTGGGACGATATGTGTGTTCTTACCAGATGTTGATTAGGGTCTCTCGAGTAATTGTTGCAACAACTGATTCAATCTTGCTTCTATATTCGGAAAGTGACTATAGATTCCGTGTTTGCAAACTGTAAAACAAGAAAAGATTTCTGTCCAACAGTATTTAGTACATTGGTGATCCTGCACGGAGGGAACTATCAAACAGATTGAAAGGTCCTAGTTACTTGGCGAGCAAGAATCATAATTTTAAGATAGAGCCTCCAAGGTAGCTCTCCAACACTTTGAAATATTCCTAAAATAGTCCTTGTAGGACTACATTGATGATTGGAATAGCTTACGCGACGAAATATCGGAGCGCTTCCCATTTAATTGTAGTATTTTAGTGACGAGGCTAAAACAATAACAATAATAATTGAATTTTTTTGGGCTCCAAGACAATTCTTTTACTTCCTGGATATAGACAGTTACTTATACCACTTATTTTATAAGAGCGCGACCCGGGTTTCAATGAGTAATCCGAGTAATATAGAGTAATATATAAATTTTTATATGAGTAATGAGTTGAAACCCGGGTCGCGCTCTTATAAAATAAGTGGTATAAGTAACTGTCTATATCCAGGAAATAATGGAATACCACATAGTTAACCAAGAGTTAGTGAATTTTATTTTTTTTTTTAATTCTTTTACTTTTGAGTATTGTTTATATCTTTTTATTTTGCTTTTTACTTTTGGTGTTCTGAATTATTTGTGCTGATTGCTACAACCTGATAATATGATATCTATGTATTTATCAAGCACAAATTTGTATTTTGGAATACATATATAGTTATGTGCTGGTGTTACCACATGGTCAACTTGTGACTATTTGTTTAATAATAATACGTGATAAATATTTGATGCCAGCGATATCTAACGGATGACAGCGGAAACATAGGATACATATACAAATTGTTGCCTATAAACTTGACTGTTTGAGTTGCTTTTTCATTCAATTTATCATTTATAGTTGCAATTAAATCGTAATAAATAATATTCCGAAATTCATTTTGAAACACCCGGGACATTTAACGCATTCAGCGAGTCATTTATCTTCTCCCCATCAATTAGAAGAGCCTCTACCCATACTAATAGCACTGATATATATATATATATATAGCACTTATATAATTTATATACGACTTAAAATTAGCGCATCATGTACACTGGACGTGGTCGGGGGAGGGTTTTAGGTCATGCATTGATACACAGGATAAATGATAAACCCTTAAGATTTTCTCATTTATAATTAATCGAATGAACACTACTTTTAATATCAATATTATGAAGCACTAAAGATTTAATTGATTATAGCATTCCATGGTTATATTTTTAGGTAATCTCTTTTATCCAATTGAGTTGAAGTAAAGTAAATAGCATTAGATGAAAAAGTATCATACTTATGGCCTTAATAAAATATGATCGCATGAATTGCCATAAATATTTTGAAAGCAATTGAGGCTAACCCACATTTATCCACCCAAACTGGCGACGGGAGTTCTATAATGGAAGCTCCCGCCCCACAAAAACCTATTTATCCATCGAGCGACCACTATAAAATATAAACAGATTATATTTTATAGGGATTAAAACACGGTCTCTCTAAAATACAAGAGAACTCTCTAGCCGCTACACTACCGGATCCTCATTTAAAACCATAAACAGAGATACGTCAGAGCTGAGCATGTCACATCCACTGATTTTCACAACTATTAACTGTTTTTAACGTTTTTGACGAATTTGATCTAGAAGGATGTGATGGATGGAAGGACATGGATGTGATGGATGAAATGCATTATTACAAATAAGCTCCGCAGTTAATTAAGTTTCGGCGTCGCATTAGGCATATAGGGGAAGCAGTTACTGAGAAAAAATGGTAAAAGTGAGCAACAATACTTTTAAATAGCTTAGCCTAAATAACCTAATCTCTTTGCCATATGATTCTTTGTTATTGCACTCAGTTTTCCAAGTAAATAAAAAAAGCGTTTGAACTTGGGTATCTTTCCGTAAAGGTAACGTTAGATAGGCCAATTAAACTGATACTGACCATGCATGCTCAAATTTCAAACTTATCAAACGAGTTGGCATTAGTTAGGTAGTAATAGGCAAATATCACATAAAACTATAATTAAAACTTTTAAATGGGTGCATACAATGAATATTTTTGGAGGGACCCAATGCAGATAGGTTTTTATTAATGAGGAGTTTTAAAAAAATCACATAATTTTCCCTAGAATATACTCTTCTTAACAAATTCATTGGGGCCAAATTGAATTTCACCCTCTAAGCTCCTTTACAGGAAAAAATAAATCAATAAAGTCTCAAGAAACAGTGCCCTGAATGACAGAAGCATCGCATATTGCACTCAGATCGCTGCATTCCCATACCTCGCCAACCTCCCTGTGCCAGACCAAAAGCCCCAACTAACACACACAGCCTCCGTCGCCCCCCGCCTGTTCCGGCGAGTAGAACACGAGTCGCGCGACAGGAAAATCAACCAAATGCCATGACAAAGACGGCAAGGGATAGTGAGGATGGAAAGGAGAAAGGTGGGTTGACATGCCCGATATCCAGCACTGCGATGCCCTGAGCGGCTATCGACCTCGTCAACCACCCGGTTCAGCACATCCCATCTCCATGGATACCCTTAACCCTTTGGAACCCGCGTGAATTGGAGATACAATAGACCTCTCGTGGCGGCAAATTATTTACATGCAAAGTATTAGTTTTTCGTGATCGTTATGCAATATTTCGAGGTAATTTGATGTAAACCTATTAAAACGTTTCAAAAGCACTCTCATGTAAAACAAGCATTATTTTTTACAGAAAAATAATAGGCACATCGGCTTGCGTTCTGAACAAAAAAGTGACGAATTCTGCTTTGGAAATGTTTTGTAACCAAAACTACCTCGCTTCTTGTAAGAAATATATATTGTGAGGCATATGGAGTAAGTATATCAGGAAATCTAAATAAAAATTTAAAAATTAAACAATACAGATATCAATTTTAATGATAAATGTTTACTCCAATTAAACTCCACTGTCACTCCGATAATCTTCACTACCACCCACAGAAATTCAGGTTCAAGTTTAGAGTCCGAAGGAACACTAAATGCATTTTTCAGCTCACGATGACGGAGAGTGCCTACATGACATTACTTCTCCACAGACCAATATCCTTAATACTCAATGTATCCCAGCATTTGCAAAGTAATACACGAATTAGGGGTTTTCATATGTTTCTAAAATGAAGTTAATTTTTAACAAATGATAACACCAAAGCCATAAATAATCTTATGTAGGCCACTTTTTAATTATTCCATTTTCTAATTTCAATCACTAAAATTTTAGGAAGCACAAAATTAATGCATACCATTAAATACCAAGGCAGTATTACATTATATAAACCTATCATGTTAATTTTTCAAATTATAAATAAAAGATAACAATCTGATCCACTATAACAGCGATTGCAAACCAGTTCTATCTTCTATCAATTATATTCTACATGCCCCTCCTCAATCACCATAGCTTGCCCCTTCTCCTGCTTCATTCCCTGATAACACTCAACCCATCTCGCTATAAACTTCAAAACACCCACATTACATTTTTCGCACCCGGTGATCGGCGGGAACAGGTGACATGAGAAAAATAAACACGCACGTCACGACACGTCGGTTATTAACGACTGGCGTCCAAAAATATTGACAGGTTCTTTTTTTATTTTATCGGTCTTTCGATCGACAGGAGTGACGTAGCCGCGATTTGATGTAATTTATAGCGGCACAGGGGAAGCAAAAGTAGCGCGGATATTCACGGTACACACGTACCACTCCCAAGCAGGTGTTTGGATCGATGAGAATTAGATCTTTTTGCGAACGCTGGAAGAGCACAAACTTGGACAGACGTGGACATTTAACGCGGTGTTGGAACAGTTATATATGACTCTTCAATGCCGTAAATGTGTCTCAAAAATTAAACATATTGAAATAATTAGAAATTATAATTACATTTACATAACTATACTCTAGACACTAAGGAAAATATATGTTCCATAAGTTGCATCAGTATCACCTCAAATACAGTTTAACGTAAATACGGACACTACCACGAAAGTAGCTATGCAATTTTAAGCTTCAATTAGTAGTTAAGCAAGCAGACTGCTTCTCTCGGAAAGAAACTTATTCTATAAAAAAAACATAATTTTTCAAAAGTTTTTCTATGCTTCTTATGCTATATTCGACGAGATATTTAAAACCTTCACCCTCTCGCAAAAAGTTGATGACGTCACGAGCTAAAGCTGAGAGGATCACTGCTTCTCAGCTATTCCTTGTAGCTGTACATGTTCCTTACGGAGTTCGTCTTTGTTTATACCGTTGTGACCCGTTTCTTCCCACAAATATTTACCCTAAACGACTAAATAAATCCGAACGCAAGAGACGTCACCAACTCATGATAAGTGGGGGACAACTTCCGCGTTTTTAAATTTACAAGTCATGAGAAATGGCTGAATGAGGAATATATTACCGTCGTATTACCTTATATTTAATTTCCATCCACCGAATTCCCTATGTACCAGGCCTGAGATAACGATCCCATAGCGGTATGTTCACGACAGAGGAGCGTAGGGTTGAAATATATCAACTATACGCAGATGGTTTCAGACTAGCTTGCTCTTCATTCCGGATTTGTACACCCTCAACGTACTGGAACTTAAAAGGTCTGCGCACTTGAAACATCATTCAAGTTTAGTAATGCATTAGTCACTGAAGAAATCAAAGGGACTTCAAACAGTTAGACCACATAATAAGCGTAGATCGATGCTTCCACATGCTTTTCAGTCACAATCATACCTTGAAAATAAGGAATGAATATGAAGGAATGAATATGAAGGAATGAACTGGTCAGACGAAGAACGAATTTTTAGGAGTCGGCAGAGTATTGAGGGTGACTAATGGAATTCCTGGAATCGGCAAAACGTCAGTAAATCCATCCATATTAGCTTGATTGTACGGCCAGATTATGAGCTAAGGGAGATATATATTGATGCTTTAAAGGCGAACATCTCAAGAGCGCATATTATCCCTCAATTGACTCTGATAAACATTCAAGTTGATAGACGCTAAGACCACAGTCTTACGAAAATCATTTATAGTGTCTCGGTTCTTTGGTAAAAGAGAAGTTACCATGAGAGAACACAGCTATTTTAAATTCATTAACACATTCTTCGCAAGAGTTAAAATTCAAGGACAAACAAAACAAACTTTTAAATCATGTTACAAGTTTTTTCATGGTAAATTGGCCGAAGGAAGAAAAATTTATTGCGGAGGCAGTGAATAAAAACGTAGATGCAAAATATAGTCCCCGATTTCGAAAGAGAAATGTAGGTGAGCTGATGCAATAGCACAAATATAATGAGTAAAGCAAGTAGAAATAAGGAGCAATTCGATCTTTAATTTAATTCCATTTTTCAACTTTTGTCATAGAGACGTCAATATTCACAATAAAAATTGAATATGATTTAAAAAAATAACATTATCACCCATGCGGAGAATACACATTTAAATCACGCCATTTTTGTTTGTAAGGTACTAACACTTGTTTTTCAAAGAAAAATTCTCAAATTCTCTTTATCAGATAGTAAAAATTTAGAATAAAATGCGAGAGTAAATTTTAAGGGATGCTCTTAATACTTAAATAATTGTAATACAATTTTAAACGATAGGGTATACTTCCTTAGAGACTCCACGTGATTCTATTGCCAATGTGGCCCGTCCAAATGCAGCAATGTTACAGGAGGGCATAATTGTAAATTAGGCGACTGAATGAAAGACCATCTTTCAATGAATTAATTCGCGCTTTCCTAATTATCGTATATTATTTCCATAAATTCTCTCCCGAATTAAATTCCAACCTTGTTCTCCCAAATAGCACTCCTGCCCACAAGTGCCTCCAAGCAAGGCCATGAAAGCCACTATCACAAAATAAATAAACCCTTCCTCTATGCCCCAATATCTGTACCAAGATGCCCTTTAGATATCTTGCCATTTTCTGTGGTATTAGTCCCCTCCAATTAGCATCCAGCAGCTTCGATTAAAGGGAATATAAAAGCGTACAACTTAAGAGAGAGAGATACATATATTTTAGCGCATTTACTATTAGAAATATGCTTTTCATGAGAGCTAGACCCATTTTTCAGTGTGGCTCGAAAACATTGCCGAGAAGAGAGCTTAAAAAACCGTATTTATCGAACCGCAGCATTAAATGTTCTAATATTTCATTATCATTTTACTATGTCGAATCATTCCTACCAGCTCATTTTAGTGAATATAAAAAAGTACATTATTTTGTTTCTCCTGGTAAAGGTGGATTAAACGAATAAAATATTTTGGCATTATATATTTACCACACGTTTTCATTATTTCTAAACGGTAATGACCCACTCCACGTAATTATAACAAGACAGATTTTGAAAATTTCATGATGTGTCTCAAAGCCGGTTAAGAGGAAACATTACGAAGGTGCCAACGATTTTAATGGAAGCAAAAATTGCAGAATTAAATTTTCCGATGCAGTCATAGTAGAAACTACATCGAAGCGGGCTAAGCGCAAACTGAATACCAAGTACCTAAAAAATATCGTTGAATCAAATAATATCTACGGTAGCACCTAAAATTAAGCACTAAGAAATAAAGTAAAAGGATATTAGTACAACATCTATGGAAGTACATAAACCGATGGAATTTGAAGAAGCATGATCCATCTCCGCTTGCATTACTCAATTTCATGTCTCCCTTTTTCATCTTCTACAGAACTCGTTTCAAGTCTTCACTTTGGTAGCTTTTCCAGCCTTGTCCTTTAGGCCATTTCGTTTCAATATCATCTAAAATAAGGTATCAGTATCGCAAGTAGGAAGTATAAACACCCTGTGGTTTTGGAAATGATATTAACGGCGCTGGCAACATAAATACCAATACTATTACGTGATGAGAGGGTGCGGCTTATCGTTCGGCTCTCTGGCATGAGGGGGAACGAACGAATGAGTTCTGGCGTGTTTAAAAACATCATCTCCAGAAATAATCGAAAGGAAATCATATACATGCTAAACCCCTTCGATGGAATTGGATCTCTTGTTTCTGTAACAGCTTCTTAGCTGTGAATGTATATGAGATACCTACTTAAAATATTTTTTATTCAGATATGGCACTTCAATTATGCTTTAAAACACTTGGACATAATTAAAGCCAGGCATCCATGGGTCAACCGAAATATTTAATAAGATGACGGTACACTACTTGCATATAGCAGTACTATTGTTATCCCTATATTAAATTATTTATGGAAGTAACATTACTTTGCAATAACCTTATTTACTTCAGTGAAGATAGGTAGAACATGCTTACATGAACAAAGAAGGAGAATGTAGAGATTGGGCATAAATAAAGCTGTCCAAACTTAAAATAGACGGCTCGGTACTCAAATAGAACGTATCATAGAAAAGTAAAATTAAATCGATGTCATTGGCCAACTGACAACATATGGTGGTATAACATTCGACAAAATGATTTTAACAGGCACCAAATGGATAACGTGTATATTTTCCCAAATGGTTCATAACGCGAAATGGCGCGCAATCAAACCTGTTGGCATAATAATCATTCAGGAAACAAAGACATTTGAGCATCAAAGGGGTATGAGAAAAAGTCAATGCCTGGACTTCAAAGCGGCGGCGAGGAACGGGAGGCTAATTGAAGAGGCGGTCTGAACGGCAAGTTTGCTTTGTCAAAGGGGTAAATGTTTGCGATGGACGCCCAGAGAAGGATTTATCAAAGTTGAGGCCTTCCTTTTTTAAACGCGAGAGGGCTCTGAGAGAGCTTTAGAGGAAAGAAGGGTCTGAGGAGGAAGAAAAGGTTGGGAAGAGAAATAAAAAAAGTAGAGGATTAAATAGAAGGTAAGAGGGACGGCTGCGAGAGCCAGGACTGAAAAAAGCCATGGGAAGAAGAGAGGATGTTCTGCGGCTGGGATATAAAGGTGAGGAAAGAAGCTTAAATGAATGAATGGTAGACTTATAGTACTATAGATCCATCGCCCAGGATAGTAGGTGCTAAGAGTGCCACGGGCCAATCTACCGACTGGATTTCCTTACACTCACGCCTTTTATTATCTGTGCTTCCTGCAGCGTTGTAACTATATTTATTCACTAAATCGTAACTTGAAGCTTTTTCGTGGTGGAAAAGGCTCCATTTTAGCAGTGAGACACACCCCGTTACTTACACACTTTATGTAAAAACTACAACGCAAACCAGTTTCGGCTGTCACGTTATTATTAAATACATTAATGCAATCAGGCATTATGCACTTGGTAATGGTGTAATATCCGTTATAAAGTACGTAAATGCGCCATAATGGCGTAGCAATGAAAGGCACTCCGTTACTTCCACAATTTACTTAAACAGTACCACCGGTGTTCACTGTTACACCATTATAAATTACATAAATGCAACAAGGAATTTATACACTTGGTGAAGGAGTGACAGCCGGAACCGGATAGACTTTTTAAATAAATTGTGGAAGTAACGAGTTGTCTTTCATAGCTAATATATTTTAGTATCTGTCATGCTATAACGTACCCATATATTTTTGGGGAGAATAAAAAAAATATTGTTGTAAATTGCATATTAGGCTTTACATGAATTTTTAAGTGCAGACCTACTGATTCGACTAACAAGCTGTGGCATTCTTCAGCATACCAGGGATAATAGGCTGATATAAAAGGGTACATTTAGGCTTGGAGAAACCCATTGGAGAAAAAAAAACAAGTACAGGTAATATTCTACTCAAAATGCAATTATTATTAAATAATCATAACACAAACACTAGATTAATTGAAGACAAATGTAAAAAAAATCAAATAGATCAACGCAAAGATTCTTGCATTTCAAAACAACATTTTCACTGTTCGTATAATTCATGTATTCCTACAATTTCCTCTCAATAGATTCCAAGCTGTAGGAACATATTATTGAGGGGGTAATTTAATCCAAAAATTGGATGCCATTATCGGGAAGGAATCTAAGTATGTACTGGTTAATACTGGCTTGGGGATTGTGGAGAAAGTTTACGTTAGCCCCGGTTCTTCTGATGGTGAATAGGTTGTAGAGGTATTCAGCAATATGAGTTCGAAAGACGGGGAATAGAAGCATCACAGAAGATGAAGTAGCAATGGTAAAAAAAATACGGATGAAGCGCACGATAAACTCAGGGAGAGGTAAAGTGATACCTAAGTGGGAACATATATATTCATATCACCATGGATATTCCATGAAGTTACAAAAGCCAACCTATGAGAATAATTCCTGATTAATTCTACTAAAAGGCTACGACAAAAAACTACCAAATGACCTATAAGAAAGATGCTAATCTCAATGAAGCAGTGAAAACATTTCTGTTTTCAACCATCAATTAACCATATCACGTTTATTTCTCATCATTCAAAAATAAACATGCATATTTTTTACTGAGCATTACTCAATTTCTAGCCCATGAATGCCATACAACCTACGATTGATTGCATGGAGTTCGGAAAGCTATCCTACCTATCTCGGTACTTGGGGATAAGGTTACCGAAAGGAGAGCGATACAAATACTCGTGATCGAGACGGCTATTATTGGAGCCTTAACTTCAATCTTAAAATTGTCCGGGGGGGGGTTTGAGGCTGGCTCGCACGGAGGTGGAAGTCTGGGATATAAAACTTACGCGGGGACGAGTAGGGAGAGGCGATGCTGACGGTCGGGGTCGTGGACGTTCCCGGTTTGAGGTCCGTAATTGTCGTCATTCGAGATCTACTGCAGTTCCCGCGGATATCTAACGATTTGATCGTTGGATTATTCTTCCTGATAGGATAATCCTCCAAAATTGTTAGAATAGCAATGGCTGATGCCTGGTTTCGCTGATGGTAGGACGCGCCCGCCTATGTGACGGTGCGGGATTCCTCGTCCCTTCCCTCCTTCCTTCCCTATCCTGTCCCAGGAGGCGTCGTCGGGCTCCTATTGCAGCGGCGCCTCCTGCCTTTCTCCATCCTGTCCTCCCCCTTCTGGGTGCAGAGGTGAAGAGCTCGCGCTTACAGACCCAGCCCCCGGGAGTGTATCCTCGCGAGCCCGCCCTAGGGTTTCGTTCCAGTTGTAGTTCCCGCGTCAAGGTCCCAAAGAGGAGGAGAGATCCGCTGAAGCCCCCGAACGACGGCAAAATGAACTCTTTCCGAAAAACACTAAGCAGTAAACAATCCGCGTAAGGATTCTACTAGTTCCTGGGGGTATGGGTGGCAGGGAGGGGATAGGAGCGTGGGGGTAGATTAACTCAGTGCCTGGTCCAGAGAAGTCCGAATTCTCAGAAATGCTGCTTGGACCCACGCACTCCAGGGCGGGAAAGTGGCGTCACACCTTTCCCATCACGCAGATTATCTTCCGCTCATCACAGCGGTAGCACCTTCCGCACCAGCTCTAACTTCCAACAAGTGTCCGTGCACCGTGAACGCACGCCGAACTTACTTCACCTCTAAGGGTATAAATGGAAGAGATGTCTTAAGAGATGCTCGCACCTCGCCAGCTTCAAAGCAAACGACAGAGGAAACTGCGCCTCTCCGGGGAGACGATTTCGTTGGTAAACGGAAAAATGCGGAGCCTTGCTTAAAAATATTATGAGGTTACAACTTGAGAAGACACTACAACAGCAATATATTAGAAGTGTAAAAAACAACGCAGATCTGAAAATAAGTGCATAATTTAAGATATATTTTATACAATTAGAGCTTTTTCAATGTAAAGGTAAATCAAAGATTCAAGGTAAACTGAATCATACGCAGAACTGTATCTACCCGTTCACTGATAAAATATGATATTTTACTGAAATTAGAAGACATATTTTAGCATCAAGCACAATATTTATCCATTAAGTGGAGCCCTAGATTCACTACGAACATTAAATTGGCGTCTATCATTAGTATCCTCAGATTTTGTAGAGCATGAAACACCAAACAGCAATTGTAGCATTTACCACATTTTATGTGTAACAATATCACGAATTATATAGCCAGCATATTATTTTATCAAAGCTACAAATATTTCTCATTTACAATTAGGCAGCACAATATTGATAATATCGAAGAGCAATCAATTCGCATTGGATATCCAAATTACCAGCGAAATTAGATTTTGGTGAAATTATCCCTTCTGAAGAAAGATCCAAAGCTCACCACAACGCCATAGTCACAGCCACAAGGAATGCCATGACTTATACTTAAAGTTTCCATTCTGTTTAAAATATACTGTTGGAAGAAACTTAACAGACTAATTTAATTGAAATTGGCGTACTGCGACTGAGTTTAATCTAATCTTATTTTTTAAATAATATTACAGGGTCGTAGTATTTCCGTTGTTTTTATATATCGGAGTGATTAAATGAGTTTTAGTAGAGATACTCAAATCATTAGAATAGAATTTGGTAAGTGAAACGATCACACCCACAGTCTTCCAGTTCACCACCTTAGGCAACGAGAGGATTGGCAATGCAAGGCAAACACACCATAAGGTAAATTAGACTAATTACCGGAAGACTGAGGTGATGGAATAAGGACTAACGGCAGGGGGATGATGAGAAAGACGGATGAATTTTCCTCCAGGATACCTTGATGAATGAATGCCGAAATGTCATGGACAAGCGGCAAAGATGTAATCAAGTAAACGAGCCGAGTACAAAGGAGGAAAAGGCGGAGATTTGAGGACTGTAAGGCCTGGATTTGAGAGGGAAGAGACAAATGAACGTTGTGGCAATCGCTATAACGACGGGAGAATAGAATGTTATGAAGATCACAGTACAATAGCGCAATTCCACGCCTGGGGGAAGTTTATAAATATGTATCGGAAAATACCAAAATATTTATTTAACTCGGGAATTTGATATTGAGTTTTTTATTTGCCGTTGGTGATATATGATTGCCAGATAAAATCGTAAGACATCGACTGCTAAGAAATATTAATACATTGCGCCCGATAGTATCACGGTGATTACTAAAATAAATGTCACTATTTTTATTGATACCGATTACAATACTGATATGTTCCTTTAATACAGGCAGCCCACGTTTACGTACAAATAAACCTAATTAAATTGACATAAAGGTACTAAATGCATATGGTAGATTAACTAAACACGTATTTTTATGATTTTTCTCGGTGGCTTTTACCTACTTTAACAATCCAATTCTCAGGGAAATTTGACCTCGTGTCCAACGGCAGGTTTGTATGCAGGTAGGTTAATTTGATTCTGTCTAGTAGTATGGCTACAGTATTTTCCGTGCATCCTTTTTCCTTTGCTATTCCGCATCGTCGGAAATTAAAGTCTTTAAAAGATTATCTGGGCCAGTGGGCGTTGACAAATACCTGTACCGCATTTTTAAAGCAAATATTTTTTTTTAATGAATTACATATTAGCACGACGCAAGAGTTGAAATATATAGACCATAAAAACTACACAACACGGATGATTGACGTGGACTAGAAGGCCGAGGAACCAAGGGAGGGTGCTTTTCCATGCAGGTTACTGACCGGACGAAACGAGCAGAAATCAAGAGAGTAATATGTAGTCAAACACACCGCAGATGAGAGAGAGAGAAATATAAACGGCCAAAGGGAGAGCAGAGGACACAGAGAGAGAAATGGGATAGCGGCAAAGTGTAACTACGTTTCTTGCCCCTGGGCGATTGCATTCGGAATCGCCAACGGTCTCAACGCGGATATTAATCGTGCTCGCGTGTTCTAATTAGGGAGACTGAGAGGACAAATTAGCCTCATCAACTGCCCACCTACACCGCTGACCTTCTTTGCCTCAACCCTTCACCTCTTCCTCGTCTACTATAGTGGACCCAGAGCCTTAGAAGCCATTGGATGCTGTAGTATAGCATCCAATGTCTTCTACAACGGTACAGGTATGTGTGTAACTACTTGTCCTACACTTCTTTCTAACAAGAACCTTATGTAAATTTACATTTTACATAGGAAAAGGTCATCACATAAATTAAATATCGATACTTAATTTTAGTACAAGCAGTCTTCTGCCAAAGCAAACCACCCATTGATTAATCGTACGAAATAAGATATTGTAATAAGGACGAATGATAAACAACGGTATTGTACTCCCCACTAATTTTATTTTAAAAGCTGAGCTCACCTGAAACCTGTTTCGATTGCTAGACAAAATCATCATCAGCTACCTGATGATGAATATACTAAGTACTTCAGTACCTGATGATGAATGTATATCAAGCGAAACACGTGTTGTTAGCTGTTAAAATAAAATTAATGGGCAGTACGACATGATTGTTTTCATTCTATGCACTATTCCACTATATTACACCGCAAAAATTTGACTTTTTAAGGACGAAACATTGGATGTTTATTAATGTTTTACATGTGAAAGGGTCATCACATAAATTAAATATCGATACTTAATTTTTTTATTAAATATTGAACGCCATGCATAATAAAAATCCGAGTAAATTGCAAGTTTTTGGAAAAGAATGCATCAAACGAATGCTTGAAGGTGAAATTTAAGTTTCAGTCACGGAGAAACCATCTCCAACTCCAAACCATCGACACGGGAGCTCTTTCTCCTTATTATCATTAGAATTCCCTTTTCTGCACGTCATTCCATCATCTTCTCTCGACAACAGTAAATTTTTATCCTCACCTCTCGTCCTTACTCCCATATCAACCTGTTAAATTCTCTCGTTTTGTAACTACTTGTCCTATACCTCTTTCTAACAAGGTCACATTAGGGTGGTCCTTATTTCGAAATTCTGTTTCATTTGTTTACTTTGGTTAGAAAATGTATCGTAAAAAATATTTTTGCAATCAGATATCGGGAAAACGTGCCGCGTGGCGTTCGAAGTTTTGGTATTTTTTTGTGTTTCTCGGACATAACTGAAGATTGTGTCACTCTCGGATTTTTATATCTTTCACCAATTTTATAATGATTTCTTGGACATTCTCAGTGTATAACCTCGAATATCTTTCATTTCTGCCCTTTGTACCCCGGTATACCGGACCAAGAGAGAGCGCGCCAAGACAGGAATTGTTTAAGATACTATTTTAAAATACTATAAATATGTTGATGAATTAAG
This sequence comes from Ischnura elegans, assembly GCF_921293095.1. Taxonomy (NCBI): domain Eukaryota; kingdom Metazoa; phylum Arthropoda; class Insecta; order Odonata; family Coenagrionidae; genus Ischnura; species Ischnura elegans. The sequence goes on along the minus strand of NC_060254.1, from coordinate 51,326,200 downwards.
CAATACGGTGTGGAACGTCTGATTGTAAGGAACACGAACTTAGTCTTAGCTCACCGAAAACTGTCAAGCACAGCGGAATACTTTTATATATTCACGTCTAAAGATACAGAGGGGATTCACTAAAATTTCCAACGATCTTTTTTGAATATTGACATTAATTTACCTGCCTCTGAAAGGTTTTCTCACTCAGATATTATTTAGAAGGAAACTCGAGCAAAAATCTCGCATTTTCACACTTTTAGGGAATAATTATGTTATGGGAACGGTATAATTTAGATTTTATTTTTAATGTTTTTGCCTGCTTATGTTACGTTTTTTTAGTTTATTCATGGATTTAATTGTTTTTTAAACCTTTTTTTGAGGTGAAGATTTAAAAAAATGCATGGAATTGACATATCTCGCGCGAGTAATCTACATGGAAAAAATTGAAACTTTTCATTGAAAATAATAGGTAAATAGTGAAATTTGAGACTAGGATTATATTTTTCGTCAGGAACCGCTGATAAAACTATTAAAAATATATACCTCATTTAAAACGGTAGGTGCACCATAAAGGGAGAATATACGGAATGACAGAAAAAGGCCATTCTTTAAAAATATATATGATAATGTTATTTGATCATAGTCTAAGCTCTGTCAGAGTAATTAATTCCTATGTCGGTGAACATATTACTATTAGTTAAATCACATGTTAACATCCCAGTGGAAAATTCTATTTTGCATGCCTTCATAAAGCGAGAAAAAATACCGTATTTCATTTCTGAATGCACAACTAATAGTAAAAAATTACATATTAAGCTGCATAATGCACTCGCGATTTGTTCGTCATTTCCCAGTAATAACAGCATCTCCAAGAAAATGTTCAACTAAACCGCATAAGTAACCACCGCATCGACCGAGCTATTCTCCTCTTCCCACCGTCTCTTATTGCAGCTTTTTCGCCAGCTCGATATATGATCTCTACGTGCCCTTTCATTTTCTCTCTCTCACATGGGGAAGGCGAGCCTGCTGCTTCATGCATTCTTGCTTAAGTATTGACTCTAGAAGAGTCGACTAACTGACGTGGCCCGACTGCTTTGCATACGAATCTCGACAGGGAAAAAATATTCATGCCATCTGCATCTTTTCCAGCCTTACAAATGAATATACACATATATACACACACACTTCCTCCCACTGTTCATATACTACCCTTCAATGCCTGTGGCGTTGAACGAGCCATATGCCCTAGTCTTCAAGGATATGTGCAGGCTGCTATTTTCATATGCGAGGGTGCAGATTAAGAACCATTTCCACAAAAAGTCTCAAGATAAATAGTACTTCCTCATCCAAAGCACAGAGAAAATGGAGACTGAAGCTAAAAGCTTACCTTATAGGATAATTGGAAGCTATAAACTGCCCAAAATATATGAAAAATCTGCGTTATTCTCTAAGTCACAACAAGAATCTAAGTTCATGAGTAGGTATTTTCGCTCTTATTCTCTTGTTTACTTAGGAATACCTGCTAATTAAATTATATTTTACGAAAAAGAAAAAGACATAATAGCCAAAAATATATTAGCATCGATAGATCGCCATCAGAATGTCTGTATTCCCTAAACGGAGTCACAAAGTTAGGCCACAATCAATCTCTTTGTTTATCTACTTAAATAACAACACTAGCTCTTCTTTTCTAAACTTTTTATGCGTAAGAAATAGGCACATGGTTTGAATAAATCGAGTTTCAGCTCGGCAGGGCATTGAAATTCTCATACCTGGGTCCTAAACACCATTGGTCGAATTACTCTGCTTATACAGCTACTGAGCTACTTGAACAAAAATAGATACCTTAAAATTAAAATTAAAATTACTATTTATATAAAAACTTAGCAAATATTTAACTAGCAGGAGTTATCTAAAGAGGAAACATATATTTATGAGATTCGGTATCTATTGACGTCACAAGAATATAGGGGTTCTAGAATATAGTCCCGGCAAGATACCTAATTACTATCGTAATGCAATGGAATATTCTGATGGAATATACTATGTATAATGGAATGATGTAGTGGAATTTTTACATTTTCAAACTCCAGAATTGATAAATAGAGGATAACTATCAATAGTTTTAAACAGTAGTTCCTTGCGAGAAGTTGCCAATAAAAATTAACCCCTAAAGATCTCATCGAAAGGAAAGGATCTAAACATAGAGGTTTGATCTCCAGAAGACTTGTCAGCAATGAGAGAGAAACAAGAGAGAAGGACCGACTGATCTAGGCCATGGTGAACTCAGAACGATAAGACGGTAGAAAAACCACCAGAACAGATTTGACGCCTGCCCTCCATAATTCTGAATTCATCGTATTCAATCTTGCCATCTGTTCTCCCTTCCACCCTCTCCAAATTCCATCCTGCGAGACATATTCCCAGTACCCCGACGGTAGCACATTGAAGATGAACAGAGGCATTATGTTGGACGACAATACGCAAAAGAAGGCGTATTCATGAGTATTGGGATCGCAAGTTCCGATACAAGTAATTTCGATTCGCCGAATGGAAGTTACTGCACAAAAATTGAAGACTTATACACATTTATTACAATCACCTAAAATGTCCCACTTATTTACAATCACCTAAAATGTCCCACTTATTTGTACTTTAATAATGTAGACAGTGATGGAGTAAATTTACATTATTGCATCATTATATTACATCACTACCTATCAGACATCGTTGCTTTCAAAAGAGTATCTATGGTTTGACTGAGAGTGCTACGGAGCCCTTGATATCGTCCCAAATAATGAAGCAAAGAGTTTTACCCTATGTTTTGAAAAATCCGTGCTCCATTGAGGTAATGATGGAAGAATAAAACTTTAACTATATTAAAAGTTCTAATTTTTCCTAATGCTCCTCTAGTGATGTAAGCTTCGCTACGGCCCTCTCTCCACAAACTTAGTGATAGCACATAGATACCACAAACTTAGTGATAGCATAGATCTGAGACATAAAACGAAGCTAATTTTTTACCTAAAGTAAGGGACAAAAGTTGGATATTACCTAGTTCAGATTCAGTATTTTCACAGCTCGGCCAATGGAAATACCTGCACGAAAAATTCAGAATTATGTACATCTCCACTTATCAGGCATCATTTCATCTCCCGCACTCACACAATTTCCTCTTTGGCGGCATTCTCTCTTTCTTTAGGGGCACAAGTCCTCTAGCCCCGCTTCTATCCTTCTCCCAGCGACAACCAGGATCAACCCTCGCCTCACACCACCCCCCATGACCTGTTTAATTAGGGACCGCTTCTGTCATCAAATTAAATAAAAATAGCAGCACGCCCTTTCCTGCCGTATCCATTAATTCATAACAGCGCAGTCCTTTCTCTCTCGCCTGCCGCCCCTGCCCAAGGGAGGGGAGAGGCCCTTTACCATCCCCCTACACTCTCTGCATCCAAACAGCGACAGGAACACTGACGCATCCGCATTCCAGGCATATCACAGTTCACTCGCAACCCACCACGCTATGTGAGAAGTTCATCACTGGAGAACCTCACGCTAAATTAAATACATGATATATTGCCGCAGGCGTGACACATTTTGTATTCCATTAGTAACAATGTAATTAAAGCGACTAATGCCTTTTGATTCTCACGCCACGTACGAGTTAAATTTAATTTTAATTTTATGTATCGTATTTAATTTTAGCCACCCAAGCGCCACAATAGTGTAGTGGAGCCCAAATATTTTGGCAGACTGCGACATAAGTTTGAATCAGCCCATCGCCCAACCGGTATCACATCTAAAATGACCAGAGGCATTATGCTGGATGACAATACGCGACAGAATGTATACTCATACATATTTTACATAGAAGTACCTAATCAAAACGTGAAACAAAGCTCAGCGTACTAAAAGATAAAAGTTGGATGGTACAAAGTTCCGATTCAAGTAGTTTCACAGCTCGGCGAATGGAAATAACTGAAAACAAATTTAAGAATTAATTACGGTAATACTTAGCAGGGATCATTGCTTTCAAAAATATACATTATTTGACCAAAAGTATTAAAGAGCCCTTTATAACTTTAAAATGAAACAAAAATTGGTGTCCTAAATTTTGAAAACACCCGTGCCCCAGCGAATGAGAGCAGAATAAAATGTCAATAATTTCATATGTTTTAATGGTTCCTAACGCTGATATTCTGAATCAAGTTTTGCTACGGTCTTCTCTTCACAACTCTTAATGCCAAAACAGAAAAAAACCTACGCAGCACAGCTGCCGCTGCAAATCTTTTTTTCCACAAAGTTAAATGAATTCTGTTCGGAGGGGTAATTGCACTTCGCGGGAGGGGAATGTGGGCGGCTTCACAGGAGAGGGAGACCGACAGATCTGGGCCATCTGGGTTCCCGTCAAAAGGCTATTCTTTAAAAATACTTGCGCTGCTCTCCTGCGCCATGTGTCGCCTGTTTCTCTCAGAGACACACATACATTTATCGGACTACCTTGCCCCACATCCACCCCTTGTAGCCCTCTTCAAATAAACAAACCCTCCACACACAGCCCCAGGTCACCATTTTTATTATCAATGCTCTTCTTTGGCCCCACTGCGATATTCCAATACGCGTCTCCCTCCACTGGACTGCAACTCCTCAGAGTTTCATGAGCGACGCCTCTTTGCCTTTGATTCTCCACGGTTGAATAATATTTTCTATTCCAACGGTATACGCACCATTTTATTCCAGGAATGTCTTTTGAAGTATAGCTACCAGTAAATGCAACATGCATTCCATCTCTGTGAAAATTGGACGAGGACATGATAAATATTTTCCACTTATTAAGGTATATCAAAACAAGTTCAGCAGTTCTAAGATAACCAAAGAGATTCAAAGGAGTTTCTCGGGTTTTTCACCGGTTGATGTTCTCCATGCCTCCCGAGGTTTCAAGCAGCGGCTGGTACAAGATAATTTGTACAAGAGAAGACAGAAGACAATAAATGAAAACAGCTTTAAAAAATCCGAAATATTTACAGGGTAAAGGGATAACTTTTTAACGATAAAAGTGGAGAGAGATGCAGAGCTTTAGTATATTTTAAAAGGGAGAGAAACAAAATTGAAATAAAATTTTTTACCACAGCACACTACAATAATGTGCTACAAAAATGACGGGTGATGTAGAATTTGGGCAAAGTTTATAACAAAGGAAGAGAAAAAGGGCGCTGGTACGTGCAAGAAAGAAGCTAAGTTTACAGGTGATTGTCTAAAGGCATACGGTATTTCAAAAACCGCAAATGGATTGGCTACACTCATGAATGTAAAGAGTTGTGTGAGAGACTGATGAAAAGCGAGCTAGCTTTCATTATTTAAAGAAATAAACTCTATATTTTCTTCTCCTTCACAAGATACAAAATAAATGTGGAAAAAGGGAACTAGGAAAGCTTCTCTTAACAGAAACAAAGAGAAGACATCATTTAAATGGTGCATGCTGATAAAAAAGACGCACAGCAGGCGAACGGGGTTTCAGTGGATCTTAACACGCGAACACGGCTATCATCTCTATACCTTGAATGGAGGTGTCCCAAAGGTATCTTTTTCTCTTTTATAAAAATATATATTTATACTCTTTTCATAAATCTCTGTGGTGGCCAGTTTTTGTGGTCATCTCTTGCCAACGTGACCTACTCACTTTTGTCCAGAATTTACTTTGAATTTCAACGCTATGACTGTGGTATTCTCTTTATTTACATTACATATCAGGATATGCCGTACTCTGTCTTCTGCCTCTGTTGCGCAGAATAGTTTTATATGAATACCTTTGGAGAGTAAATAAAGGGTTTTCTCCATGAAAATATGAATGAATTTTATCCAAGTTATATCCCCATGAAAGATGCTTGACTTCAATAAAATCAAATAGCTAATTGAGTGAAAATTTGCAATCAAAAGTATAAAAGTCAGAAATGGAGAGGAATGAATCCGAAATTAGAAAGATGGATTTTAAAATGGAATTATAAATTGGTGAATTTATTAAAAATCGGCAAGTTAACTCCAAAAATTTCTTACGGTCTGACTTTTAAAGATAAAAATGATATTATATTATGCCTTGTCAGTTTTAGAAGCAAGTGGATTTTTAGATGAATCGAAGGTAGTCTTAGCTACTGCGCATTTAGAAATTTTAAAATCGTACCAGAATAGTCTCTCTACAATTGAAACCATTGGGCCTCTCATTCATTTAATTCAATTCATACGTACTCATCACATCCTTCAACTGCAAGAACTCTACGATACTACTACGCATTAGCTAGTTCTAAACTTCCACAGCTACTATAGAGGACTTCAATGGGCTCGTTCAACAACATTATCTTCAAGTCAACTGTGTTAAGGACTGAAAAATATTTTTCCGCCATTCAATCCGTCGCAAACTATTCCAGCTATTCGTGGTGAAAAAGCACTCCACTGCCAAAACCGATCGAAAGGGATTAAAATATCAACTTTTGCTAAAATATTACTAAACAATGGATATTAATTTCAAGAAAATGCAGAAATATTGTTTGATAATATTAATAAAATTGGTTGCTGGTGAGGAAAAAATAAAATTTTTACGCTTATTGCAGATATATTCGTCTACATTAAAAGATAAGGCATTTTATGATCATTTCTTATAGCAGATCATATTGTATTTTTTATATTTCATGTAATATGCAGGATGGAGAAAAACTATGCCACGGAATTTTTAGCTTAAATAGCTGATGCTAATTGGAACCAAAATTACCAACTATATTTAGGTCGATAACGCATTATTTTTACACTACCGAAACTTTGAGCCAGGCACTCCGTTTGACCAACAGTTTTCCCTGTGCCAGATGCCTTGGATGTGTCGCGATATCCGAGAGGCAAAGCATTTGAAGTCATTAGTTGCCCGGAGTATCCGGCCACAAGGCAAACTCGCAGCAAATCGGAGCGCTTAAAATTATCTTACTTTAAAAATGGTGCGTTTTCAAACGAATCATCATGAGTAATTTTGGTTTTTCTTGGTACACCCGATGCCTTTAGACCAAACCAAAAACAAAATTTCTCATGATGATTTGTTGGACGAAATTTGAACCCCTGATACCTGAAGCCGAAAGGTATCAGATATTTTATGAACATTGCTTATAGCACATCATATTGTATTTTGTGTATTTCATGTAATATGCAGGTTGGAGAAAAACTATGCCACGAAATTTTTACCTTAAATAACTGATGCTAATTGAAAACAAATTCACCAATGATATTTAGGTCGACAACGTACCTAAATGCCTTTCGGCATCAGGTATCCGGGGTTCAAATTTTGTCACACAAATTTTCTCTGCCCTATGTGTCGCAGCAATTGATCAAAGAATTGTATGTTGCACTACTTTCATAGTTACTCCCACATAGGTATTTATCTGTGAGGTAATTTAAAGCTAATTTAATTTTGTTTTCTAGTTCTTTACTTCTGTTTGGAAGAAAGTTATTATTATTTTATGTTTGTAAGTATCAGTCAATGATTTCCCGTCACTGAACCCACCCCCATGGTGTTTCCGTGTCACCTGCTGCTTTGTCTCACGCTCGGAATATGCCGACATAGTGAAATACCTGGAACCTCAGGTGACATTATGGTGGCCAATCAGAGGACGCCAACGGGAAATCACAAGGTGTAAACTAACCGAAGCGGTGGTTTGTCGGGAATGGGGAATCAAAGACTTAAGTAATTAAATAGAATTTATGTAAATTGTTTACATCACATAATAGAGTATTTAATACGTAGTACATAATGAATGTGGCATCATTTGATTAAAAATTGTGCTTCATTTTTTGCTTAGTATCTATTTCTAAACAGGTAATTTCCTTTGGTGTAATTTAAAGCTACTCATACGTAGGTAATTACGTATTGACAATATAGATGAATAATAAATAAGTGTTGCGTCGTATTTTATCTATACCGTTCATGTTCGTATTTACCTTAATGTGGCGCATTTGATTAAAAATTGTAAGTTGCACTATTCGCTTTGTATATATTCCTACAAAGGTATTTTTCTTTGAAGTAACTTAAAGCTGCTAGTAGGTAGGTAATTTTTTATCGAAAGTATAGATAAATAATAAATAATTTTCACGTCGTAACTTATCTATAACTTATATCTCCGAACTTCCCTCAATCAATAGTGATTTTGGATTTGATTGTAAGACCCCATTGATGCACAGTAATTTTCTGAGGTCTACTTGACAATCTGAAGCACTGCACCCAAAAAGACTACCAAGCCGTATTTCTCATTGCTGCGACCTGCTTCGCCAGAAAGAACCCTAAGACAAGTACTGACATATTCCATATTTTAAACTGAAAATTCCAACCCTTTCAAGGATATGTTGATGACGCCACGAACTCACTCTCAACGCGTTGCCACTTATGCAATACTCTACGTCTTCGTACATCGGCCTCACGTGCTTCACCGTTATTTACTCTCTTGTCAGCGATCCCACTTCTCAATGAAAAGTTCCTCCTGTACTAATGCATGAACCTAAACTCTAAAAAAGTCAGCAACTCATGAAATGTGAGCGGTAACTTCGCGTTTTCTAATTTTATACCGGCTAGGGTATGACTGAATGCGGAAAAATGTTCTTCGTCGAAAATTATCTGTCACCATTATATCAACGTAATTCGTTCAGTGTAATGATTATTTCAATTTTATTAAATGACCCCTATGATTCATGGCAATTTTTCTAGGTCTATTTGCCAATCTGAATTATAGCACCCAAAAAATACAACACAAATCTCTATCCAAAGACTCCTGGCAGATATTATTTTATGAAAATTGTAAAGCCGTCTAAAATTTCCATCATATAATTTAGTATTTAGTTTATAGAACGTAATATGTGTGGCATCATTTGATTTGAAATTTATATGTTGCACTAATCTGAGGGTAATTATTCACGTACAGATATTTATGTTTGAATTAACTTAAAGCTAGTAACATGTTTTTCCTTGTTCTTTACTTCTATTTTTGAATAAAACTATTAATATATTCTATTTGTAAGTATTTTTCATTTTCTGGCATCAAACCCACCTCCTACGGGATCCGAAATCAGCTCTTTCATTCGCTAACAAGGTGATGTACACCCAGAAATTTCTATAAGATACTAATTTTAATGATCACTCCATAATTAAGTTGATATTCGTTAAAAAAGCACAGTTACACACTTGAAAATCTCTCTCTATGTAAAGAACATGAAAGCAAAGAACAACTGTGATAGCCTCAATTTTTTCCATGCGCAAGAATTCAAAGAATGCCTCCAAAGTGTAGTTACGCGGGGGTTAAATTGCCGGGATGCAGGAGTATAGAAGAGAAGCCGTGGAAAATAAGCTGAGGAGAATGGGGTGAAGAAAGTTATGGGATGGATGGCGAGTGAGGAGGGAGGGATTTTATTTTTTTGTATCGTCCCGGCGGTGAGCGGCCGAAGAATGAGAAGGGATCCCAACGGGAGAGAAAAAGTTTAATTGCCGTTTCAGAGCGCGCAATTAATCACTTAAAAATTCATCCCACCAGAGATCGGAGACCCCATTCCGCGGCCTGCATTAAGTTAAAACCCATTTCCGTGCATATCACAGTGCCTCGCCGCAGAGGCCTTCCATTAGAGCCACCGAAAAACAAAGCAGACGATAGTACGCTTAGAATGTAATGGACTCGTGGACACCATGATGACGAATAACTTATTATCTAAATAGAAAAAAAGGAAATGGATTAGGGAATAAATTTCCATAAACAACGTTTGTGATGAGGTGATAATTGGTGTTTCCGTGTAACTACCTATATAGAATATGAAATTCTAGAATAAAAGGCCTCCGTATAGGATTATTTGGAACTGAAATTTCTATAATATAATTTATTAATAACTTCTAGCATAGAATTTATTAGGTTAGGCAAAAAAAATAGTTGAAGTTAAATAAGAGTAATTACATGGTTGCACGAGCCCAGAAAATAATAGACGGTATCTCAAAATGACATCAATAATTTGTTAACCGGAGATTAATTGTAATATTCATGGTTAATAAGTAGACAACCATTATGTTAGGTTTCACCGATTCTATGCTCGTTATTTTTCTTCCCATTGTTATCATGTACAATTTACAGCAGGAGCATTCCAAGGCCATTAGAGTTCAATGAGATATTTTTCGTTTTTCTACAAATTCTTCATCAATCTTGAATGTAAATTCCTTCTAATCGCATGCTCGTAGAATCTCCACTCTTTTCAAACAATCCTCCGCATCCCACATTTCAATTTTGAAGCGTTCGGGGAAAAATGGAATATCATTAAAAACACAACTGATCCTACACCGAAGATTAAAGTTTCCAAAACCTCCAGACATATATTTTTTGTTGCCAGCCAAATGTTTCGGCCCAGAAGGTTAGATATTTTTCAGAACTCTCAACCAGATTAAGCTTTGAACATTTGCAAGATACATTTAATTTGAAATATTGGTAAAATCAATCGAAGTTGATTGACCAAATGTTTACGGCACACTTTTTCTTCCGTCCTAGGTGGTTACTCCCTCATAATCGGCCCTCGTGCTGTCCACATATTCACAAAAAATAACTTGGAATAAAAGTAAGTTGAAATCAATAAAAAACCGACAGCCGGCTGCTTTATTACAACATGAATGTTGTAACTCTACGGAAAATGGTCGTAAGTTAACAATAGAAAAACTCAAATTCATCTAGAAATTAACCGAATCAAGGAAGAAGAAGAATTTTATCAAAGGAGGGGTAAAAATAATCCTGAGTCCTCTTCAAACCGTTCTTCGGTGAATACACGGCTTGCGCCGTGATGAACGGTATATGCCATTGACTGGTCTGGTTCGTTATAAGTAAAGTAATGCCAATTTAAGTTGTTAAGAACAGGGTCTTACTATCCCTAACAACACACCTCTCTGACTCCATACCCTTAACATACCGCTCACCTTGCTCCTCGTAACAAAACCGGTACCTATATTTCTTATCCTCATCCTTTCATCTTGTTCACAACAAGTTATCTCGACTAAACTTAGCCTTAACGTTACTATCGCGAAGAAATTTTTGAAAGAGCGGCTGCTACTTTCTTTACCTCGCCAGCCTCGGTGATGGCGGGGTAAAGTTCACGTGCTAAACAAGAGGTGGCGGGTTCGAGTTCCATCTAGATAAGTTGCCCCTATCCAGCGCAGGGATTTCCGTGCACGTATAATTGCTAACTCGTTAAAACATTCCGATGTGGAAGGGCAATAGATGTTGTTTTCGGTGTTATGAGAATAAATTTGCCCATTATAACCCAATGTTGCTTCTAAGCGACATCAAAAATGCAGAAATTTTCTGCTCCAATCAGAGAAGATTTACAGTGCGTGTTCTTTCGTGCTGTTGAGTTTAGTGGCGAAATATTTGGCAGCTACAATAATTATCATAGAAGAAAATATTCACATTTGTAATATGAGAAGTCTTAAAATATAGTTTCTCTCTGAAGCATCTCTGGGCTAGAAAGAAAAGATACATATCTGAATTAAATTGAAATAAATTTGAAGCAATTTAAATGTTATAACACCACTTAAGATGGTAGGTGGTTGAGAAAAACTCACAAGATTTTAACAGATCTATTAGGAAACAACGTAGTTTTCACTGTCTAGGGACAACATTTACCGTTAGCCCACTAAATTCCAACCACGATGAATGTTGGTTGGTACTGCGATTACCAATAATTGGTCTGGTTCATAATAAGTCGGTCACGCCAGTTAAGTCATTGCGAACGGAGCCTTAAGTAGGGCTTCTGCAAAATACCCCACTTTCCTCGCTCCTCACCCTCACCTTACCGCTAACCCTGCTCCTCGTACCAATGCCTCCTTCCACTCTTGATAAGTTCGCACAAATTCACAGCAATGAGAGTCGACGGCTTTTTGGAGATCGCGAGGAAAAACTTGGTCAATGAATCACGTTTAGAGCCGCCGCCATTTCTGTACAGCATCCCCTCTCTCCAATGCAGACGCCTACTTACTCTTCGCCCCGAACGCTTTGAAATGGAACTCGAAGCGGAGATTTATTTGGAGGTCGCCGCTCTCAAATTCCTCGCTCGCTTTGGAAGTTCCATCCCCATTTCAAAGGCTTCAAGGATGAAATCCCTCTCTTAAGTGGCATCAATTCATCATCGGATTGCAAAATACAAGAAATACGAAAGCGGTTGCGATACATGCCGCTCGTAAATTCGGAGAAGATTTTTAAACGAAACGAAGTCTATCTTGCATTAAAGAAAAATCATCATTTAACCCTTTTCGGGCCAATTTTTTTTTCAAATTTAATTAATCTCGTCCAAATTAATTCTCAGGAAAGAAGTAATAATTGACAGATTTGATTGTTGACCTTTCAAATGTTTTTTATTTTATTTTTAAATCAAAAATCCTAGGGATGTAATATTTCGCATGTTCTATCAAAGAGTATATTCTTTGAAATTTTTCATTATTTGATATTTCATGAAACACTGCCCTTTTATAATCGTAGTGCCTTATAATGTCGAGCTCAAATCGACATTGGATCGCAAAGGGTCAATGTGTCCCAAATAGCTTCTTAGGTTGGACCCATGTTTAAGCAGTGCAATAATATTTATGCGAATAAATATTTCTGCTTAGCCAATTAATTATTTGAACTCTTATTTAAACGTGAACCAAAAACAAAGGCATCCAAACACGTGGATATAGGTTTAATATTTTTACAGTCAGTTTACGTCTGGTTAAGATGAGAATATTCTTCCCATTATTATTCAGGGTCAGATATATCTATGAAAGTAAAGGCTCTTCTACGAGTTGGATCCCTAAATTTCATAATGCACTTGCCTTGGTTGATTTCCTTCGCACTTACAATCTATTAATATATGTATTCCTCCATCATTATTATGCGTAAATTTGCTGCCCATTCATAAAATTAAATATTCTATGAATGAATTTATCGCTGTTAAAATAGTTTTTTTTTCTTGCATTCCCTTTAACCATAGCTAAATGGCGTCTATAACACGCCGTAAAAATTTGTCAAAAGCCAAAATAAGAGGGTTAAGAGTGCTTTTCTTTAAAAAAATTCATTTATTTTATATTGGATTACAAATTTCATCAAGCAAACAATGGGCGATAACCACTGTCTGCAAGCAAAACTCCATTTAACTTTGGCAAAATAAGGGCCCAACCATCTTCTTTTCTATTCTTCTAAAACAGTTTAATTTCGTAGGACTGCATATTTCATTATCTCTTCTCTGCCTTGAAGAGTCATTAACTGACTCACTTTCGTTATATTTCCTGCAATGGAACGTTATTTTAACAGCTTAAAATAATACAAATGATTAGTTATCAGTTAACATTTTTATATGCTCATTCGCAAAAAAGGAACAATTTTGTATAGTAATAAAAAGCGTGCAGGCCCAGCAGTGAGAGACTTACAAGCCAAAGTGTTCTAACGTCAAGGTGAAGCATTGAACACCCGCAAAAATATGTCTCGCGATGAGGTGAACCAAATATGGAAATAGCCTATAACAGAAGTGTAAAATTCACACTACTGCGGCTTAGTCTCACCTACCTCGACAATGTTTGAGTTCAAACACTAAAACAGGGTGAATACCTTTCTTCCATTTCGAATTTCCCGGACTTTCCCCAGATTTCCAGTCCGAATTGTTTAAATTTCCTTATACTTAAGAAGGCCTTGGTGGCGGGGGATAAAATCTTCGCCTACCAAGCTAGAGGTCGCGGATTCGAGTCCCTCCTGGATAGTGTTAGCTATCCAGGGAATTTTTTCTCGAGTGTGTGTAATTTATTTACTTGTTACTTTGATACCCCGTTAAAAATAGCCAAATGAGCTGTAATCGGTGGTTTGGGAATATAATAAATTAATAAACCTCAATATTACAGAGAAAGTAGTCGAACAAGGATATGTTATGAAATAATGCAGCAAGGTATGCTGTGAAATAATATCAATAAAATAAAATATAGATATATTGATCATTTTTGGGATAACTCCCTATGGAATTTATGGGAAAAGTTGAGGGAATACTTGATTATCATAAAATAATGGCGCTGCTTCAGCTATTCATAGGAAGATAGTAGGGTAGTGGCAGAGAATTTCAGAGGCTGCGCAATCCCTGCTTGAGTGTCTTATGGAGGGCACGCCGTCCGTCGGATGGGACGTTAATTCATGGCTCTACGTGCCTTCTGTTAGGAGAAGGCTGATGCCGATGCTGGGTTTCTCTCTTGACGAGCGACTCAAGGCACATTAATGAAATTTATCAATTATGAAAAAACTGCTCGAGGTGAAAAAACTGTGAGTACTTCTGTTCGCATTTAAGCCATGTTCAAAACGACACTATTCTTGCATGATAACCATTTACAATGTGAAACAAAAATGGCAACATTTTCCTAATTCGCATTTTACCACCCAATTAATTCCAAATATAATTAGGACTCACATTATTTAGGAATGGTAAGAACATGGCTCGATTTATAATTGCGAGAGGATAAAACCCGTTAAATCAGGAAACAAAACAGTAAAAAGGGCTGAGTATATCTTAGTGTATAATTCTGATTTAAGGCAACTCTCAAATTAGTAATATTTCACTTTCCAATGGATTACGCTTACGTACTGACTGAATATAGAGGAGGTTAAGGCGTATAAAGGACAAGAAAGGACTTGAGGCTCTGTAGCGAATATGATTGCGACCTGAGCAAATCTGTGAACTACGGAGGTGGCGAATGCACAGCACTGCGAATGAAATGCAAGCGAGGGTGTAATCAAAGGTGTCCAATAGAGGAGACAAGACGATGCGATCCATTCCATAGAGCTCCCACTAAATTGCAACCGACATCGAACCCGGAGGCAAAGAGATAGAGGCATACGGGAATGAAAGATTTCGCTCGCTTACGCACGGATTAATTCGCAATGTGGTGAGCAGGGGGCAGCACCGTTCACAGGATGTAGGTCCAGATCGGCAGCAAATGCAGGGAAAGAAAATATAAAAAGCAGGGCCAGCATTGTAACCGGTGGACCCGCGTCAGCTTCCGTTGTCCGCGAGACCCACATTCAAATATTTCCCACGTTAATTACGCTCGAGCGGAACACGAATAATTAAGGACCTGAGCGCGAAAACACTCGTATTTCTCGCCAAGTAACAAAATTCCATTTTGCGAGGGCCATTTTCTGGCACATCTACAAAAAAATATGATTCATGGAAAAGGAAAACTTAATGGAAACGTTGCTTAGCGGTGTTTTCAATGGAGAAGCAAGGAGACTTCCGAAATAATTTGTGTCCCGCTGACAAACACTAAATTGAGGTTTGAAGGTATTTCGGTTATTCATTAAAGCGCTGAATAATCCAATATTACGAGTTAAATACTCAGTAACACCGAAAAATACCTCCACTAAATCGAAAAAAATCCCATTCTTCATTAGGTACTTAGTTACTAATTTTTGGCATAATTATTATCTACGACGTGGCTGTATAGAACCACACCAACATTCCATATCTTTCACTTTCTGAAAGATATGGAATCTACCTACAAGCCTATAAATAACTAACAGTCGTAATACATCAAAAAAATTTATTCCTAGCCATGAACCCGATGTATTCCCTGGAGAAGTCAAATTATTTGCCGATAGCGTAAGTAACAATTAGTACCTCCACAGCAATTTCCTTCATTATTTATTTTCATACGCCGATTTTTATTGAATTTTGGTAACGAATCTTAAAATTGTGTGATCGAGAGGAAATTCTTCACAGCGAGAATTTTAAGGTAGGGCATAAGAGGTAAATTAGTAGCTAAAAAAGTGTTCAAGTGTGCTGTGGGAAGAATTTGCGATTCATTTTTGAACAATTACACTAACCGGATCTTATATGCTAAGATCAAAAACTATGAGAAAATTTATTTTTAGAATAAACAAACAGTCCAATAATTTCCCCCGGGAAAGACCAAAGGAGAATTAAATGAGTGGTATGATACCCGCAGATTTAACACAGGAACGAAGGGGGAATAACATGTGTTTTTTAGGGATAGATTGAGAGCCACAGTAACCCAATTCTGAAATAATAGTAAAATGTACTCAACATAATTTACCATACCACTTCTTAAAACATCCACAGTTGACATAAAAGGGAAAATATGTCGATGAGACGAAGTTCTTTTTTTCGTAAATACGAAGAAAAAAAGTCTGCCAAACGGTACCCAATTGTGCCCAATAGAAAATGAGGCGATAGCCAAATACTACACCCAAGATCACTGAGTGCGTGGAAGCAGATGAAACGAGAGCAAACTGGAGTCCAACGACATCGCGGTACCCTCAGGGCCTCATAATCGAATATTCATAGCGTGAGTGAGCAAGCAGAAACGGAGACCACAGAGGGCTCTCTATGTAAAAAAGGAACGGCCAATTAGAGCCACAAGTGATCGACGCAACCATAGTGTTCCACACGAAACACTGTTTGCGCCGTAAATTGGCGCTCATCTATCGCTAATTGTACTACAAACAGAACGCCGAATACTAGGGCCTTGACACACGGCTTGTATAGCCTGACATTTTCCACCAAACCTTGATTTCCATCTAATCACGTGGTCTTAGTTTATTGGACGCATTCAGAGTATCCTCACTGGAAACGGTAGCTCAAAAGCACAGTCAGCATTCTAATGCCTTACTAACAAATGGTTTCACCATTCGTAGATTATATGAAAACCATGCATAAATAAGAGAGAATATTCCTCTACATCGGGAGAACAGAAATTTGTAGATTATACGACTATAACTATGTAATATAAAGCAAAAAATCCAGGGTAAAGTATTTGGATGTTCATATTTAACAGCGATTACTCCCAACTTCTTTTCCAACGCGAAACTAAGGGAGAATTCTACTTGATTTTTAGGATTTCAGAAATGAAGCATATGCACAACTAATAAAAGAGCTATCGCCGTCACATCGTCCGGAATAGCGGTAATGGACTATCGGGAATTCAAAATTTGAGTGGTAGAGTTATTTAAGAGTTATATGTAGCAGCATGGTAAACATCAATTTAGCTGTATTTCTCATTGAAGAAAGTTACGCCAAGTAATTTTAAATTGATAGGTGAGTTTTAGGGACAAAGCAATACCTCAAGTTGGCTGTATAGGCCTGTATATTACTCTCTAAGCCATGCTGCCAACAGTTATATGGGTTACTCGTGTTGCTCACTGGTAGTTTAACGCAAGCGATGTTGTTGTGCAGGAAAAATCGTGCCAGAGAAATAAATGCCTCTACAAGGTTGCTCTGGCTGAGACCATTTGTGAATTTAAATCTCTGTGCGTATTAATGAGACCATACCTAGAAAATAAATACTAATGAGGCGAATTATCTTTTAGATATCGGTCATGGAAAGTTATGGCAAAGTAGACCACAGATATTTCAATAGTGTGTCTCTTTCAATCAAATAAACAATATATACAACAAATATCCAATGCGATAATCCAGAGTTGATGCATGCGCAGCGGTTTAAGTTTGTAACTCAAGCGATCCATCATAGAGAGTAGGCAAAATTATAAAAAAGAAATCTGCGTTAATAACTGAGGAACTCAGAAAGGATAGTAAAAGGTGCTCCGACGTTCTCATAACAAATTTCAAGTACTAATACAACTGCTTGACTAAAATACGGTTGGGAATTCTTGCCTTGAAGAATACAGAGTGCTTCAGGAAGAATCTTTAATACTTCAAGAGGTGGTAGGGGAGACAATTTAAATCAATTTTTTTGTCGATTTATATGGGGTAGTTACTCCTTCTTTACTGCGCTATAGGAATACAAACATTTTTGGATGCTCTTTGCAGTTACCATGGAAACGATTTTCCTAGGGTATCCATCCTTTTCGACATTTTATTTGATAATCTGAATTTTTAAGGACATTGAATAATTAAGTTTGGGTGAAAATGTGCGATTATAATTGTCTGAAGCAATATCAAAGTGGGTGAGATTGCGCAATCGTATTTTTGGAACTCGCTCAAGGCTCAAAGAGAATTGACTCTCTCTGCAGGAAACGCATTGAGCTCACAAAGTTATTGAATTCCAAATCCTCATAAGCACCACCCTCTTTAGATGGTTATGATAAGTATACGAAATGGCTTTGGAAGAAATAAATTAATAGCAGACCAGTCCTCTTCCACCAAACGTTTGAATCAATCCCTGTGGGCAAAAAAAGTCCAGGCGTGACAACCATTGATAATGGTGAGACCATTTCGGAGTCGCAGCTATTGCGCTACGATATTGTTCCCGCGGTGCTACATTCAACATGAAGTAGATAATTGACGCTTTTTAATGAGTTTGTTGACAATAATGCTTAGTTAATCTAACAAAGCAATGACAATACCTTTGCGCGTCCGTTATTTAAGTCTCCTGAGACAATCTACGGCTCCAGTTGCGGAACTCACCATTCCCCAAGGATTTGAAAACCCTCCCAGAAGAATACAGATGAGGAAGGACAACTGACTTTTTCGTGAACCTTGGAATAGTCTTATCACAGATGTGGTAAAAGATCTCTGCCTTAACTTTCAGAAAAAAAACTTTAAAACTATATATGAAAGAGTATGTTTCATTGAGTAAATAAAGTCATTGTCGCCAAAAAAAATAACTTTTTAACCCTTTCTAAACCAGAGCTGCTACTAGGAGAAATTGAATGCCAAGAATTCTCATTTTAAAAATGTAGAAAAATTGTATTGAAGGAAGATTTAAATCGCAAAATCTGCATTTTGCAAATAAAAACTCGCAAAAATACGACCTCATATAAAAGGAAAATCTGTATCTGAGGGTGGTTCAAGGAAAAGGTCCATCGATAGGAGGAGAGAATATCGTCATAACACGGTTGGGTTGAAAAGGGTGATGGTTGCACCAGCAATAGAAAAAAAAGGACCAATCCTTTGTATTCAATATTTTCAGAAGGCTCGTAAGACTATTGCATTTTTAGGATGCAACCCGATTCGAACAAAAATTGTTATTGAGGATCAAGTCCTGGAGCAAATGTCGCACTTCCAGTATTTAGGATACGATATAGCATATGACGAGGAAAAAGATATTATAAATAGGGTCAACACTTTCCAGAGAATATGTGGAACAATTAGAAGAACTCTAAAAAACAAAACAAGAAAAGAAACACAAATAAAATTTTACAAAGTGATGGCAGTCCCTACTGTACTCTACAGGTCAGAATGTTGGGTACCAAAAAAGAATGAATTAAGGCGGATAGAATCATCGGAAATGAAAATTTTAAGATCAGTAAAAGGCTGCACAAGATTTGATAAAATAAGAAACAGTCAAATAAGAGATGAACTGGGTGTCCATTCAGTCACTGACAAACTACAAGACTACAAACATAGATGGAAGGAACATTTACTTAGAATGCCAAATGAAAGAATTCCATAACAAGCAATGGAATATCAACCATTTGGCAAGACAAGTATGGGACGCCAAGGAAAAGGTGGTAATGTGGAGCCGGAACAGGCTTAGTAGCCTAATCCTGGAAGGAGGAAGAAGAAGGTTTTCAGATATTCATTCTCCCGCCTGCAAATTACTTAACTATTTCAAAGATCTATTTCATCTCATTTTAGAGCGAGAACTACATTACTTGCGTAATTTGAAGATTAGCATCCTTCAGGATTTGGGCTGGGCAGGATTGGGGGCTCATGGGCAAAAGTTAACCGGCTTGGCAGCATGGGGTTCAGGGCACTGAAGATAAAAATATCACACGCCAAAACGACTTAAGTGGCATATGGAGGTCCGTTTCAATATCGGTGTGTCTGTTTCCCGCAAAAGTAGACACATGTGGTAGAAATTCAGGGACGTAATCATCTGGACATCGGTGTATATGGCGTTTCAACCTGTTTATAATGTAGGTATTTCATTTTTTTTAATTTTAATCATACCACAAAATCAATAACATCAAATGATAAATAAACATGTATGTTAAGGCAGTGATAAAAACAGCATACTATGCTCCAATTTTCACGAGTGAAAATTTTCACCAATTCAGTTCGAAACCTAAAAACGATGCGTGCATTTGGTAATAAAAATAATTGAAGGAAACGAGATAAACTAATGAAACTCTTTAACAGATAAATATGCACTCCAACCTACAAATGTGAATATTTTCGCAAGTCTACTCTCGACTTAATGAGATTCCATGAAATACGATAGTGTTACACACCGCTGTGGCTGATAACTGAATAACCACATCGAATAATTGCACAATATTAATTATAAATATCTGAATATTGTATCACTCACCGACGCTCTTTTTTCTCAAGAAGACTCACCTGCAAGAAAAGAAAATTGCATTAGCATCCATTGGCTAAAAGAATTGAAATTAATTTACTTTTACAGAATCCATTTTTTTCATTCCAGGAGCCGTGTTTCGAAGAGAAATTTCCGTAATGTGGGTTTTTTTTATGCCTGTGACTTATTATGCCATCGATGATGTGCTAAATTTATTTTGCATACTCACATACCGACATGTATATTGAAATATATTATTTATTTGTAATTTATCTTCCTATTCTTATGAAAAATCTGATTAGGTGATGTGATTTTGTGGTAATTTACTCGTATTGATAAGGACAGGAAAATCGGAACCTGCGTCATGCGGTTGGCGCAACACAGAAATAATTAGAGGCTGAGTAGTATAGCTATTTATAAAATAACACTCTCATAAGTCACTTACCTCTTTTGCTGTGACGGATAATGTTGTACCGTAGTTTTGGCTGGAAATATGACCTTTGGAAATCCGGGAACGAAAATCACTGCGTAGGAAGCAATGAGATACCGGGACGAATCGAACGAACGCTGTGGAGATATGATCATTTAATTACGCCCCCTCGCTATAAAGGGAGGATTTACAAGCTTTGAGTGGGCCCAGCATGCCCGTGGCTATGTTGGAGATGGAGCAGACCAAGGTTTGCGTGGCGAGAAACAGATATTTAGGGAGGTGTGATTGTCAAAAGGTCGACCAGGGTTAAACACGGAGTGAGACTAGGAGGAAGAAATTCGGAAAAGAACGCGTGAGACACCAGATTCAATTAAGGAGAACCACGAAAGGAATGTTATAAATCCGCCATACACGCTAGACTCACCGTGATCTGTTATCACCCAATAGTGAACGTAGTTTTATTTAACGTTTGATATAAATCAGAACATTTTATATTATGACGAAATATAATGAACCATTTAAACTTAAAATATATTTTCATACTTCACCCATTTTCGCCAACCGTAGCCATACTATACATAACCATAACCGTAGCCGTAAGCTCTTGATGAAAAAATACGCTCTATTTTATTTTCTAATTGCTACCAATGTGCTGCTGAATGTTTAGTTGACATAATCCATCTATTAGTTTATTTGTGAATCTCTTACACGTAATTCCACTTGCTTCAAGAGGCAGTAAACTTTGAACCGTGGCATAATTTTCAATGAATCATTGAAAATTTTAGAAATAAAAATGAAAGTAGTATATTTTTCCTAAGATATGCTAAACTTTATTTTCATATGTGAATACAGGCGTTATGCAGTAATTATTTCTTCTTCCAATAATAACTAGATAATAACCAGGTCATAATAAAAAAACTTAGAAAGAGCAACGATGACATTATCTGAAACAAACGATTTTAATGCCAAATCATTAAGATTTATTGATTAATTAATAAATCAAATGCTAAGAAAATGACTGCTGATTTAATGATCATGGGTAACAAATTTAATTAGAAATATAAGAAGCAAATAGCAATTATTTGAAACATCCACTTGCTACACACACCTATTTTTAACTAAAGTTTTCTGACCTTTAATTTTATTTCATATTTAAATAATAATTAATTGAATGAATAACGAGAATTAAATTATTGAAAAAATATATTTTAGCCTTATTTAGGTAAAAACTTGGATCTACATAAACCATTTATCCCGTTAACAGCAAATATTTTGTCGTGATTCCGCCGAAGGTTTACTAGTATGCACCACTTTACAGCGTTCATAAATGACAGAGGAGCATAGTTAGCTGACGCATTGCGAAGGAGCCTAAAGCAAAAAATAAAATACAATGTAAAAACGCAAACTCTGAAAGAACGTTTAAGAGTCATTCCGTTCCGCCCCGTCGAGACAATGCTAATCAAGAATTTCTAAGAAGAAAAAACACTGAAGTATATGGAAATGCGAAGACCTCAGCCGTAATTTGATTCTCAGAGTTGTGACGTGGCTTTAGAATGCTACTAGCGGGTCTGGTAATAAATATTTTCCGAAAATCTCGTCAAGACGCATAAAGTTGTCGAAATTAGATGAAATACCGAAAAAAAAATCTTGCAAGATAACAAAAATTTATATAGTATTTTTTTGTGACTAGTTAAAGATGCGGTAAAAGTCTTCTGAATGATAGGGAATGAAGAATCGTTTTCAATTTTTTCCGTTCAAAAGGAAACGTCCGAAAACCATCAATAAAGTGAAAATTCGTGTATTTTCAAGGCGATCACTCAAAATGACGTTTCAACGTGATTTCCCAGTAGGTGGATCTTTGGCGGCATGAATAATACGCTATTGAAACACCAGTACCTTTAAATGGCTGAAAACCCACGCACACTTCTTAATCGTAAGAAAATGATTATCGTTACCCAGATTTTAATGCATTATTATCAAACTTATGATACCTAGTTATTGCCGTCATCTGAAAAGACATAGTGATTGCATCAAATACATTAGTTCCATTACTTTGCTTCTATTAACTGATATCGTAAACATACCAGATGATAAATCTGATCTTGAAACATAGGTAGTGTAAAATTTGGGCAAGAGAGTCATGAAAAATTTTATCTGATGAATATGTATTCCAAGGAACCTCCCCTTTAAATGTTTAACTTATCAGAATATATTGTCTTTTCTAACAGCTAGAGAGGAGTTAGTGAAACCATAAAAAGCGAACAAATGCAAATCGGCCATTCGATTGGAGTTACGTGAGGCTGTGGAAATTGTAGATGTAGAGAATTGTTAGGTTGAAGGAAGAGACCCAAGGGAAATTACATTAATTATATCTCCCACACCTCACCGAGGAAGGAAATCGATTTTTCAAATGTCGTCTATGAAGGTTTGAAATTGAATTGAATCATTTGAAAGGTACATCTCATGTATCGGGACTGGTACGAAAAGCGGAAGTACAGGGTTTTGTTTTAAAGGGACAGAGGAAACTAACAAATTCTCCTAAATACATAATATTTTAACGTGAAAGAAGATCAAAGAAATCGACCTGCTTCTCTAGCGGTTAGGGAGTCCACTGCCCTGTAATAAATACCTATATACTTATTTTCCTTCTCCCTCTCTCTAACGCTATTACTACTAAATAACCATTTATGAGATTCAATCACTGAACAGACAGAAAATGTAACCACTTCAAGGATGCAAATGAAACCGATAGCGCCACACTCAGAACCTGAATGGGTATGTTTCGCACCCATAGATTTACTTCAGCGTGCAAATGGTGGCATGCATGCTGCACTACCCTAGATCAATAAAACAACCCTTCCCGTGGCCTTGTTTCCTCTAGCATAGAGCAAGCGCCTTCAACCCTTCGAACAATACTCACTCCTTTATCATTCTCCCTCCCCGTTTTCATTTATCCGCTACTCCCTACCCCCAACAATCCCTTTCCCCTCAACTTCCACCCACCCTCCACTGCCATAGGACCACCGTCCTGCTTCTATCCACTGCCGTTTAATAGGAAGGGACAATCCATTGGGTCGTAAAAGGTGTCTCCATCCACGACAGAAACCTCTTAAAAGGGAGGGAGAGCTCGTTTTTCGTGGAAACGAAGTTTTAAGACCAGAGCGACGAAAGAGTGGAAGACGAAGATGGAAGAGAAGAGATGAAAGGAGTGGGATTAGTGGGAATTTGGGGTTCCGGAAGGCAAAGACGTAAGTGTGTGAGGAGGAAAAGAAGGCTGTCCAATATCAGGAAGTGTCGCCGGCTAGATTTTAACGGTAAATTTATGAATCAAAATTAATAACAGTAGGAGCTAAAGTATGGGTGATATGGGACATAACTATGAAATAAATCACAGTGGCAGTTAAAATAGTGTAGTTCTTTCATCAATTCTTTCCTTAAATATTTCAGAGGTATCACTAAATGAATCACATTTATTATTCGTTTGCTTAATAATTTAATGTGAAACTTAACGACTAAAAGCAATGAATGTTTAAATAAAACTTTTACGAAGAGAATTCAATGTAAAAATCGTTAAAATATTGTTTTACAAGTATTTTTTTACTTCAAAAGAGACCATCTTAGTTTAAAAAAGCAAACTGTTATTAAATACGGAAGCAACAAGCAGGGAGCGATATGCTAGGAATAAACCAATGCAAAGACGTATTTCAAACAATACGTACCAATACCAGTACGTAACAATATCTTATAATAAAATTTAAAAATTCAACCAACTACAACTTGGACTACTCAATCCGTCGATTTTTTTCTACCATTAAAGCCATTGTGATCCTATGGCTCCTGTCATTAGACAAAGCTTTCTAGGGAATGGTATGAAGCGTAGGTTCAATAATTGTATTCATTAGCGTGTCAGTGGGAACTTCATCACTCGTCGTTTACAGAAAATAAGACCAATAAAACGTGGCGCAACCGGATAAATAGAGAAAGCAGTGAAATGTGACTTAAGAGGAGTTCAGGGGCTGAATTCAGCCGTATTGAAAAGTCATAAAACCCAGCATCTACAAGAATCGTAACTTCCAAATGAGTGCGTAAAGGTTTATAAAGGGTCGTTCACGATAAATGCTTCCGTACTCAATCGTATTACCGCTACTACGAGCATAGTCTGGTTTTGATAACAAGGCAAAAAAAAACTGACGCCTACAAATTCATGGCTTTTGCACCATAAAATAGGATTTAGTATATTAACTAAGTACAACGACAACGTAAAGACGCCAAGGTAAGGATAGTTGAGCGTTCAAGTGTTGCCCATAAAGTCATGGGAGAATAAACAGAAGAAGGAGTTAAGGCGAAGAAAGAGATGTGGAAAGCGATACGCCGCAGACAAACCAGTGCGAAAACTTGTCAGTCCAATGGGATTCTGTTTCCACGGCGACAGGCAAATGTGGGGGTGAAGTAGGATATCCTGGGAATTCGGGCAAAGGATATTCTCAGGAGACAAGCAGGAATAAGGGGAGCAGGGGGAAGAATACAAAAGTTGTGATTAACTCCTTCCAAGTAGAAGCAATTTCATTATGAGTACCTAGAAAAAGAAAAAAATTATTTTTGCCGACGTAGCTATAAGGAGCTATATTATAGTTAATTAGTACAATACCCCTGCTCAGTCATTTAATTTTGATATATAAGAATAAAAATTAGAGGAGGGAGTCAAACAGACACTGGTGTAACATTTAGGTTTCATTTAGAATTTTATTCGTATTTCATACACGCGGTTTATAATCAATACGATCTGGTGTTGGCGAAGTGGTGTAAACCGTGTGGACAGGAATGCATTTTAATTTTAGAGCATAGGATCTAACTATAGATACTCTCGGAATATCTGAGTAAATTATTCACCAGCGATAAAGATCTTAAAAATACAGGTTATCGGACGCCGGTTGCACTTTTCATAATTTTCTCCGGGACTGAAAGCAATACAACGGAGAAATAAAACACAGGTAAAAATTGAAGAAGAAAGATAGATGAAGGTTTCAAGTCAATGGATTTTTTTAAGTCCATTCAAACAAACAGGCAAACTTGCAGTAAAGTTTGAAGCTGCATCTATTCCCGATTTAATATCTATCTTAAGATATTATATTTATTTTAAAATAGAGTCCTAATCAGACATTTACAGATACGCAGGATTATAATCACAACATTTTATTTAGTGTTCTGAATTTCTGATTGAGTTCTGAATTGATGATTGTACTTGGAATAGGATTCTTTTAATTTCATGCAAAGGCTGGTAAGTTTGGCACATACGACAGGATTTAAAGTAGGTCGGGTTGCAATTGTTACTTTTAATTGCTTTGAATTGACGTGTGGTATGCATTCATAAGTTATACATACAAAGCAAGTATATGCTTCACATTTGACATTGCACATTAGGCAAAATATCCCAAGTAAGATTAACTTCATTTAAATTTTCCAAAGTTCATTTTTAATTGAGGGAAGAGATAAAATAAATTCAATAGGTTATTTTTGTAAAAATTTAAAATAAAAAATATAAAAACTCTTCTTGATAGATTCCATCCCGAAAAGATGCGACTCGCATCCTTCAATTACTCCAGCCTTAAATCATATGTTCATCAAACTTCCTTGGGATTTACTTCCAAAAGTGGAATTCGATCCATATTTCCCACGAAAGGCATTACAAAACATGAAGGAGATAAAGTGTAACTAAAAATTACTAGAAATAATTTTTCAAAAAGGAAAATTGATAAGAAAAAGAAAATAAAAATTGACGAAAGAGTTAATTTAAAGAGGTTTGAGCTGAAGAAAAGGCACATATGTTAATATTCAGTGATCAATTTTCCTCGTAACAGTGTCGAATACGTTCCCTCCCTCACCTCCGTATAGTTAATGCCTCTTGCGACACGAACCAGCATTATAAAAGCAGAATCGGCAAATTTCCCCCTTTATCCCTTCTTTCATTCATTTCCAATTCTTTTCACAGCCAAACACCCACACGTAAGTCCAGGCATACACATATCTCACTCCATAGGCTTCTATGTTTTTGAATATGCGCCTGATCTGAATTTGATGGACAAGCATGCTTTCGGAATAAACCCGAGCCTTTTTTTACCCATTTTGCATTCGAGAACGTAAAGAAATTCGGTTTCGTCGCCTGAACTCGTGGAATAAAAGACCAAGCTGAGTTCAACTAGAAGACAGCGCACTAATACCACGAGGCTCAAACATTCTTATCAAAGTAATTATGCCGATTATTAAATAGTGAAAGTGTAGAATAGGTAAAAATTGGACTGCTTAGAGGAATAAATATAAATCTTTACGATATAATCCAAATACGCTCAATGGAATTGTTTCATGCTGTAAAATCAGTCATGGAATAATTACAACATTTTATTTGTTCCACTCACCACTTACATATTGCTTCCAGCAGTAGGTTTTCTCACAGAAATTTTTACAATTTGAACTACGACATGGCAAAGAATAAACGCTAGAACAAATATATTTTCAAGATTAATAATATAGTGTTTGCAGTAAGTTGGTGGTGAGACAATGTCTAGCTATCGAAATAAATTCAGGAAATTGATAAATGAAGGCTTGAAGGTGGGGAGGCTGACTCTAAGGGAACTTAAAAATTTCCATAAGTGCAGAAGGGGAAAGCAGTGTCGTTGAAAAGAAGATTAATGGTGATGATATGTATCTTTCAAATTAAAAATGGGAATGTTATGAAAGGTATCACTCACCCAGGTTCCCTGAATGTTTTTAAGTGTTTGGCGCTGAATTACAATACATTTTAGTCATACTATCTCTTATAACAAAGAGAAATAATTTTCATTGTTCCATACTTCATTGAAGATGCTAAACAACTGTTTTTACAACGTTGAAATCGGAATTCACACAAAACGTATTTATTTCTCTCTTTAAATTTGAATAAAATTCCATTTTGCGTAGGAAACTCTTTAAATCAGGAAATCGTTCATTCCTTAAAATTTCACCCCTAACTTGTGTTCTATAAACATTATTCAATTTTTATTATGGAGCACTTATTAAGACTGATAGAAACTTTAATATCTAGCCGGATTTTTTTATTGGACCTCGGATACGCCACAAGAGTTCGAAGACACCCGTGTGTGAATCTCAGATGAAGACACGCAAGAAGAAAATAAATGGGATGGAAAATACTGATATTGACTTATAATCGACCCAAAAATCATGTCAAATAAATACTCTACAACTCCCATGAAAGAAAAATACATTCGAATCATGGTAATGGTCTATGTTTTAGATGTACCGGGAATGGCTTAAAGACACTCCCTGGGGAAAATCAGCTGCAATTACTTTAAGAAAAAAGGTGGGAGGAATGAAAAGGAGAATAGGGCCTGAATTTACTTCAATACCCACCCTAAAACTATGCTTCATAAACATTCTTTTGCTCATGGTGAAACAAAAACCCATAACCGTTTCACAAACTTTTATTTGTTTTCGACCAGGTTTGACGGCTATAATGTAATTATCAAGACATACAGAAGGAGAAATTGCAGCATATAAGGCTCGACATTCTAATTGCTCCTTCTGTTTGTCTTGATAATGAAGCTGTAGCCGTCGAAACTGGTTGACAGCCAATAAAAGTTTGTGGAACAGTACTGGGTTTTGGTTTCACCATAAATATTATTATTATATTATATTAAAATTGTTACAAGTAGGCATTTTGCCTGGTGGTAACATGTATATGATGAGAAAAAAAAAATAGAAAACACTGAAAAAAACAATAGAAAAATTGAAAAAACAATAGAAAAAATTTGAAAGAACAATAGAAAACATTATACAAAGCCCTTGGTCCCTACTTCTTCAGCCGCTTTTTAAAACTATGTAAATTTTTCGGGAAGGACTCAAATAGTTCTGCTGGTAGGTCGTTCCAGTCCCTTATGGTCCTATTTAAGAAGGAGAACTGCTTCGCATTTGTCCTTTGTGATCGGCACTTTATCTTGAACTGGTGATCGTTTTTACCAACAAAGCTGGGTTTTGATATGTCCTTCCCAAATTCTTTCCATGCTTTTTCCCCACTCATAATTTTAAACATGCCACATAGCCTGCTTCTTTTCCTCCTCTCTTGTAAACTCTCCCACCTTAGAACTCCGAGCATTTCTGAAACACTTTCCGTTTTTTTATGCTTTCCCAAAACATACCTAGCAGCTTTTCTTTGCACCTTCTCCAATTTCTTGACCTCTCCTTTGAAATGAGGGTCCCAAACAAGAGATGCGTACTCTAAAGTGGGTCGTACTAGAGTTGTATAGGCCATTTCTTTCGTGGCTCTGGTGCTTCCTCTGAGGTTTCTCATCACCCAGTGCAATACTTTAAAAGATTTTTTGGTCGTGTGCTCGACGTTTAAACCCCATCCCAAATTCTTTGATAAATGGACTCCTAAATATTTAAAGCTGTTAGATTTTGGAATTAAACTACCCGAAAATTCATAATTTCTATTTACGCATTTCCTTCTTTTGCTGAAGTTAACATATTTGCATTTATTTGGATTTATTTCCATCCCGTTACTAGAATCCCAATCCATTAATTTGTTTAAGTCATCCTGAAGACTTTCCTGATCAATTTTATTTTCTATTTTCCTATAAATAATACAGTCATCCGCAAAAAGCCTTATATTAGAATTAATTTTTTCCGGGAGGTCATTTAGGTATACTAAAAACAATAAAGGTCCTAAGACGCTTCCTTGAGGAACACCGGACGTTACCCTCGCTGTCTCTGAGCATTCATCCCCTACCTTAACTCTTTGCGTCCTGCCCTTGAGGAATTCATCGATCCACAAGATGACTCTTCCATCTATTTCCATTGGCAACTGCCTCATCTTAAGCATAAGCCGTTCGTGATCAACTTTATCAAAGGCCTTAGAAAAATCTACTATTATCGCGTCTAATTCTTTTCCCGAATCTATTAAGTCGGCAATTTCATGGCAAAACCCTAACAGTTGGGTTTCAGGTGAGTGGCCTTTTCTATATCCATGTTGGCGGTTATACAACCAATTCTCGCATTCCCATAAATTCCAAAGGTAATTTGCTATGATATTTTCTAACAATTTGCATACTACAGAAGTTAGGCTTACCGGTCTATAATTTTCCACTAGATCTTTATCTCCACCTTTGAATATTGGTATTACTCTGGCCTTCTTCCAGTCACTTGGTAAATATCTTATCGTTCCACCAAGTCAAGCCGAAATCATGTGATTTCATTCGTCCACTCCCATGGAAGAAAAATATATACAAATCTTGTTATATGTTTATAACATAAGAAACTCAGCTGTGCTAACTAAATCTTGAAGATGCCTGCACGGAAAAATCATAAGAGGGAGCCTAACGAAAAAAGGTCCGGAGTAATGAAAAACAATAACAGGACACTGAGAAAGACCAGGTAGCCTACAGAAGTTAGTAAAAATGCATAAACAATTTATTATTGCATTGTTTGAATAGGATTTTTTTTAAATTGGCGATTTCTTTATTGAAAATGGAGATCATGTCTCAAATTACTTAGTTGATTTCTTCACATTTCATTTTTGTCTCAATGAAATTATTGAACTCTTATGGTATAAAAAGTCAAAATAGACATAAAATAAGAAATATAGTATTCGCCTTAGACTCATATCTTCGTAATCAATAGTTGGATGATTCCCGCAGGTGAATCAGATAAAAACAGGAGAAGATATAAGATGGAATAGGAAATGTTGATTTAATTTTACATGTCAGGCAAACATAATATAACATAAATATTCTTAAACTCTTATGAAAGAAAAACGTACGTGCATCTTAGTTAATGGCCTTTGCCTTGTACACTCAGCTGTGCTGACAATAGCTTGAAGACAGCCGCTGAAGCAACTGATAGGAATTTAAGAAAACACCACCATAATAATGAAGAGGAGTTGAAAGGAACATAGAGAAGTCACTTTAGATCTATGGATTGAAGAAAAAAAGTTCTCTTTATTCTGTGAGGGAAGAAAAAAGAGTTTATGTGAAGTGAAAGGTGGGAAGTACTATCGCCACGCATCCTTCCCTCTCCTCTGACGTGATGGCGAAAGGGATTCTGGGAAGAGACTGGGGGTGGAAGGGGTTTGGTGGTGCCTATGGTTGTGCTGTTGCGAGAGAGTGTGTGGTCCTTTCTCTCATTGAGCGTGGATGTGGATTATGGAGAGTGTGGGGAGGGAATGAGCCAGATAATTCAATTAGAGCGGAGGCAGAGAGTGCTAATGGTGTGCGGAGAGAGGTGGAGAGAGTCGTGGGGAGAATAGTGTATAGGCGGAATATATAGGGTGTGTGGCTGCCAGGTGGATTTGTGAATGGGCTGGCTTGAGTTCGGGAATGGAGCTGAAGGAGCGGCGCTTCGCAGGTGCAAGAAGTGGGTAATATTTAACCTCTTCCGCTGAATTGAAGAGTCTAGCTCGTCATGAAATTTCGATCTCAAATCGCGCAATGATGAACTACACTCGTGATTGCGCAATTTTTTTAATATTATTAGTCAATTTCTAATTTTAGCACTGTATAGGGGAACATTATTTTGGCACTTATTCAGCGGTGGATAATTATTTTGTGCATATTTTTGCACCATTTAGGGGAACAATATAAATATTCAAAAGTTTATTAACCTTAAAAATTCATAATGTACATAAAGAAGCCGCAAATCATGAAATGTTATGCATTGAAAGTAATAAAATAATTTTGTACGGCTATCGATCGCTGTTTTGTTGATGGAATTTAACTACATACTTAACACTATGAAATAACAGTCACTTTTTATTTCACCTTTCTGCGTAGATAACAAACAGCAAAATATCATTTCATTACCTACTAATCAATTTTAAAAGAACCAGAGAAATAATAAATGGAGGATAGGAGCATGATATTCAAAAATACATTGAAGTGCAAGGAGTGAAAAATACTGTTTTCAGCGGCTTATTTATAAATATTTTCCACGCGAGGGCCCAATAAATCCTCCGTTTCCCTGGGGATATTTCAGAGACCTTTAATCCCTGGTCGTATTGCTGCCCCCAACCCTCAGCATAAAAATCAAAACTCCGCCCATACAGCCAAACACTAAAATTTACAACAAAGTAAAAAATTACTATTTTCAAAAATCTAGGTAATACGTCCTATTGAGAAAATGTTCCGCAAAAATTGTGAGAACATCACAACATAGAACAGATTCTCGTGTGATTCGGCAGTTGAACCATACAGAAATATAATTAAAGGATTTTTTTCCTTTGCAATATATTTCCGTTATGATAACAAAAAGAGTTTTTTACTTTTCTTGGTTGCATATATTTCTACATTACCTGGTTAGTATTGCATTTGATAATGCTGGCCGCGTTTAAGAATAAAACATTCACTTTTTGCGAGCTCCGCGGCTACCTTGGTCATGCCATTTATAAAACAACTTCTTGCCTTCAGTCCTTTCTTTTCCAGTAACCCGTTGCGTGGACATATTTATTGATCTGAGTATTCCACCAGTAAAAATAAATAATTTGCAAAATGCCTCCCTAGCAACCTCATCTTACCCTATATCACTATCAACCTTACGTAAAGGCTCCTACAAAAAAACAACTCCCATACAAATTTCCTAACTTCTTCCTCCCCACCGTATCTCTCCATTACGCTTATGCTTATCTCTCCCCATCTGCCTAACACTCCTTCATCTCCTGCTTACATTTTTTCCACCATCTTCTCACTACGGATTGCTAGTATTGCGCCTCACATACGCACAGTTATATTCTCGGTTTTTCCCTTGCCATCGATAGTGCTTCCTGGTATGTATATTTTCAAGATCAAGGTCGCTTCCTGAAAAAATGAATCCGAGCAGTGCATGTAGCAGATCTGAAGTAATTACGTAATGCCACTGTATGCATATATACGCATAGCAACATTTTAAAAAATACAAAATTATTGCGCTACATTACAGAAAATACTCCTTACCGACAATTACGAGTGATAAACTTGAATTAATGGTAGGTTCAAGTGAATGGGGTGTTGGGGTGTAGTAATTCAGCCCCGTAATTAGGGCCAAAATATGATACTGGTCATGGTTATAACGTACCGAAATTGATATAAATCTGAACAATAATCCAGTCGAATGTATTTTATTGGAACGTTGGTCTCGCAAATTGATTCAATACCGGTTCCATGGACTATTCAAAAGTATAAACCTATAAAGCCAAACTATCGATGTTTTCCTGCATTCATCCGCTTCACCACCGGCGAAAGGTTGATGTACCTACGCATTGATTTGATAAACAGGTAAATTAAACTATACAAATAAGTGAGGGAACATAGGAACGCAGGTATTTCAATTTTTTCACGAATAACTCAAACCATTCAAATAAAAATTCAATTTTTTTGCATTTTAAACTTTTGAAATTTAAAATTTTAATTATTTTTTAATTTTCATATATTATTCAAATTTTTGAGGAAGGTTTACAAATAAACCGAAACGTCGGCAAAACATTCTTGCATCCTTTGGCCTAAACTCCAGGAACTTTTGATCATTAATAGATAGAGGTCGAGGTAAGAAAAAAAACTAATGTTTTCACGTGCACAGGCGATAATAAAAGCGGCAATAATTATAGTTGTTGGTGCGAAATTGAATTAATCATCCTTCATGGCTCATTTTAAGGACTAACGGTGAGAGCAGTTAATGCGGCGAGCTCTTTATTTGAGGTGAAGATTCGAGATGGGTCCAAACCACAGGAGACGCAAGAGCTCTCTCGAGCAAAAAGGCCTTTCGACAACGTTAAGGTTCAACACTTCCATTTCAGCACATACGAACACCACGCAGTTTTCCACCGCACTTTCTTGAAACCGCAAAAGTGATTAAGTTCTTCGCTGAGCCCAAATAACTTCGGACGGGGCGGATTTTCCTGGAGTAGAGATGGTAACGATAACACACTCAGGCTAAGAGACTACATTTATTATTTAGGTTCCGGTTCCATTATACTGAGCTATGTATGTAATTTAAAATATCACATGTTGCGGTAACCAAATCTTAATTCGGAAATAGATAAAACACAATTTACTTTTAAGCTTCGATGGGCACGGGGACCTTACGGCTATTACGATCCAGGGGATATTTCAGCAATAAAAATATTTTTATTCTATTTTTATGCAAGTAATCCAAAAATATCACGTCGCAGGAAGTTATCGCCTTGCAATACTTTCATATAATCTCTAATTAAAGCTCTCGTTGAAGCTGAGAAAAGCGTTAGACCTCATTTTTTTATTTTGGAAATTTATACACCTGAGCCTCAACCTCGAATGAACATTGTCTTCGCCAATTCTAACTGAATTTTGCTTTAAAACACAAAGAGAGAGATAACCAAAAGATACTTACCTGCTCAGCTACCTAAGGGAGAGGGATTAAATGGGACCCACCCCTAGAGGTGAAACCAATGCCAGGGCAAATTAGTAGATTGAAAATTTGTTAACTACTTATTTTTCTCCCTAAGAATGACTCGTGTGGTTTGAAACTGGTAGAAATATATCAAATAATAGGGTGGTTTCCTATTTTTTATTTCCTAAATCAAAAGATTATTACTCCTGGAGTACGAATTTCACGCTCTTAAATTTTTAAATGACGACATTCATTTTTCACGATTAAATGAAAAGTGAAAATTTTCAAGCGCACAAAAACGCTACGGCAAATTATGAATGCTGGGAAAAGCCCGTGTGACGTATTTCTGGTTCCCGCTGCCGCCGCGTGTGGTAACCTTGAGGCAAGGCTATGAGCGCCGCAACAATGCAGGCTGCTAGAAGGTAGCAGAGTACCCTGCCAGCAGGTAGCGCTTGGCTTAAGTAAGGATTATCAATACCCTATCAAGCGAAGGAAACTTTCCGACCATAGGTAATTTTAATAGGTGATTATTGAGAGATGTTTCCCTGTGCTCTGTGCCTCATGCATGCATTGGTAATCTCAGACGATGTTAAACTCTTATCTACTCGTAAAGAATCTAGGTCCCTTTGACGTCATGTAGAGTGGCATCGTATGGGCGCCAATCTGGCCTTTTTCAAATGGAGTTAAAATTGACCATTAACATTCGTCTAAACTGGGATTTCTAAAACCAAATAATTTGTATATTATGAATACACTAATGGTGGGTAACGAATCGCAATAAATGCCTTTCGTTTTCTTTGATGAAGGAAACTACCCTATTGGTTATGTGGAGTATAATATTTTTCAATATTTTTAAAACCATGACTTTAAGCTTCTACAAAGCGATCTCACTAACGATTGACGATGCACTACCTCTATTAAAACGAGGATTAGGTAAATTTTCGTTATTTTAATACTACGGTGTTGGCAGAATATTAGTTAATTTTTTCATGAAATTCGTTCAATGCGCATACTTCTTTTTAACCGAGAGAATATTATCAGAATCCATGTTGCTGAGTGGTGAGAAAAGCAAGCGTGCAAAGAAATCTAACACGTAAAACCACATGAGACGCATACTATCTCCTCTACTGCCAACTTGCGGAGTGGAACCCTGGCGGTCGAGTGATGGGAGGACGACCTCGTTCGAAATAAAGTTCGCAGGCCAGGCTGTCGATTGGGAGAAAATATGTGCGCCGTCGCAACCGATGTGTCCACGTCGCGACGCTATGTCTAAAGCCTGAATCACAAGATCACTTTGTTTTCGTCCCTCAGAATGATAGCTCCAGCGATAGGTTTTGAGCGACCAAAAGAGTGATAGCTCGACCCATCATTTTCTGAATCACACGGTCATTCTCACCGTCGCTTATTCCATCGCTATTTCCGCCTATTTCCATATTTACAACTTTCATTCAATAAAATGCCAAACGTGGCGTTATAGTGATGTCTCCATGTTCCTGGGTTTCACCGCGTGGATTTTCTTTGTGACGACAGTTTCGCCGGTGTTCCAACCGGCGTCTTCAGGTCGATGTCGGGATTCAATTTTTGGTGACTTACATAGTTCATTTTTGGCGCCTATTTTTCATGCTGGATGCCGATTGGTCCACCTTCTTTTCTCTCGTATGACCCTCTTCCACGAGCTGTGGAGAGGGTAGCCGTCTTCTCTTGCCACTCTACATGACGTCAAAGGGACCTAGATTCTATACGAGTAGATAGGAGTTTTACATCGTCTGATATTACCAATGCATGCATGAGGCACAGAGCTCAGGGAAGCATCTCTTTGGCGTTATAGTTGCTGTTAGCGGCCTTTTGTTCTGAATGGTTTAAGGCAGGGATGGCAAGTGAAACGAAACTGTTTCGTTTCGACCCGGAGCGAAACGAAAGTACGAGGCCTGGGTTTAGTTTCGTTCCCGCGCGAAATTACAATCACCAAGGAGTTTAGTTTCGACCCGGGTCGAAAATTTACTCCAGGAACGAAACTAAATTAATCGGAACTCCACTGCTCATAGTTAAGTTTCGACCCCAGAAGTTGAGAGATAAGATGGAATAGTTTCGACCCATTATGTTTGACATACGTGTAGAGAGGTTAAAACCTAGAGCTTAAAGATAAAATGGCCAGTTTGCGTTCAATGTTCTCCTGTTAGTGGTAAAAATATGAGTGCCCCATGCATCTAATCCACTTCATTCAACCATACTTCGTACCCGGTGTGTGGTTCGAAACTAAACTGTTTGAAGGTGAAACACGTGATCCCTCCGTTACAAAACATTATCTATGTTTGGTTTCGTCTCAGAGGTGACCCGGATTAGTTTTCAATCCGATTTCGTTTCGACCCCAAGTTTAGCTCCCCGCGTTTAAATCCATTTGCTTTCCTTTCTACATATCGCTCCCGGGAACGAAACTATTGAAATTATACTTCTTTTGAATTTTCCGTAAACTTCAAAAATTTATTCAGTCGAGGAAGCATACTCAAATTTTTATCGTTACTTTTGCACTTCATAACGATTTGAACACAATTTTAGCCACCAGAGTACTATGATGAATCGATGGACTTGATACATACTGCCGCTGTACTCTTCGACTATTCACCGAAAAAAAGCTCCAGGAACTACCGTGATTGAATTTCGAAGTCGGCGAACAGGTCTAGTCTCAGGGCACCAAGGGACGGGAGGGTCATTTCAAGGGGTGGGTGACGAGTGTTGCAGGAGGAAAAGGTGTGATTGGTGCGGGCGACGGCACCCACTGCGGATCCAATCCCCCCACATGCACCCCCTGCCGTGATCCCTCGCATCCAATTTGCTGCCTTCTCTATCCGTTCACCAGAAGTCATAGCAAAAGAAATCACTCGCAGAGGACAGCCCGTACCGATGGCGAAATCAGGAGAACACCGGATCTCTCTAGATAAAACACACTTTGCCAGGAATTCTGGTGCAGTTTTAAATTTTACAGTGTTTACACCTACCACTTTATCCACATCTACATATATCCTCCGAGGCACTAGGGTGATTGGCGCGAGTGATCAATCACCAACATGCAGCATGCATATCATATAATACTGATTTTGGAAGAACTCGTCTAACGAATGAAAATTAGGAGTAAGAAGAATGATACTCTAATTAATAATTCGTAGGTAAAACGGAAAGCGATTAAATAGCTCTTTCATTGAATATATGAAACATAATTTTATGCCTATTTGTGTATTTTCCATATTGCCTTAACACCACGATATCAATTTTGAAACTGTTACTATCTGAAACATATCAAATCAAAGATCAATATAAATAATTGTGTAGTTTTCTTTCACAAATTCATAACTTATTAATTTACGGTAGAAAACTCTGCCATTGAAAGGGCGGCTACCGTACAGGAGGCTTGTTTTGCATCTCTACTTCCACATTACTCCGATTAAAAAAATTATATAATTTCAACCATTACGGATTTCATAAAACATCACGTGCATGTTCTTCAAACTTACGAACTCGACTTCAGAAACGTGTAAGAATCCACTACGGCATCAAATCACCGCATGAATCGTCCATGGTCTGGGAAGTACTTGTCCAACGAATAAAAATGAGGTGTACGATTAATATCACTCTAATTAAAAATTGGCAGGTTAAACGAAAAATGATTGAGTAGCTCTGAAATTGGATATATAAAAAATAATTCCAAGCCAAACTGTATCAAATCCATATTTCTTAACGCCACAATATTCATTTTGAAACACCATTTCGATCAGAGCAAGTACATTCAGCAATGTACTTAGGATGTTCTCCACACAGAACTGACGCAGGAAGAGAGACTGTTCAAGATCCAACATCATAGAATTGGCAACTGAGCCACCGTGATGGAGAGCTAGCTAATTGGTTGCCATTATCATGTGTCAAGTTAATTAGCGTGATTGATTAAGCATGACACCAACCAAGTCTGACAGCTGCCAGCTATTCAGCAATAAGCATGGGTTTTCCATAATATGAAAACATACTGAATAGGCGATAAATACGCTGTTGATATTTACATTTTCCTCTCACCAACTTGAGCATCATCCAGCCAGAGATTTCACGGGACTGAAAAACAAAATTCTTTAAGAATATCCCTACCACTAATGCAAAACATTTATGCGTTCAAAGGCCCAAATTAATCTTTATGAAAGCAGGTATGATAAATTTCATTTCAAATTTAATAACATTCGTCAGCTGCAACCAATTTACTCTGAAATAAAAAAGATTTTTAATAAGAGCAGGCAATATACACATTCCTCATGCTGATTATATTACGCATACGCATAGAGTAGGACTCTATTTTTGTCAAGTTTTCGATTCAGAGAAGGTTATGAATTGGCATTATATGATATGCACATTGATAGTCACATAATAC
This sequence comes from Ischnura elegans, assembly GCF_921293095.1. Lineage (NCBI taxonomy): Eukaryota > Metazoa > Arthropoda > Insecta > Odonata > Coenagrionidae > Ischnura > Ischnura elegans. Next base: position 51,287,719 of record NC_060254.1, on the reverse strand, counting down.
GTCACAATATATTTTATTGAATTACCTCTGTGAGTCATCAAAAGTGAAAAGTGATGCTATAATCAGGCTACTACTCATAAAATCTTAGAACCTATTTTTACTCTTTTTTATTTATTACTCAAGTTGTTCATAGCAGACCATAAGAAGAGATAAAGAAATAGATATTCGTTAGTTGATATTGTATTATCAACTTTTCAGTGCTCTCTTTTTTCAGTGCTGACAAGTTCCGGCCATCCCTCATGTGTGAATTAAAAGCTGAGAGCTGAAGCAGTTCCCGACATATGGCATAAAATATCGAACTACTCGTATAAAAAGAAAGATACTGCCTATCTGCTCATTACTCACGCCAAATACGCTACAATGGCTTTGCGATACTGAGTGTACCAATAATAAAAAGGTTTAATATATTTAATAAAAATAAATATTAAATTAAATTTTTTATATAAATAAGAGTTTATAGAATAAACATTTTTAATACTAATTTTAAGTACATGGTACGACGCCATAAATATTTACGGTTGCACTAAAAGGAAAACCACTGCATTCAATAATATTAACCATGATATATAATAAAATTCAGTAAAATTTAAAACCATTTCTGAAAAGAAATTACGCCTACACTGTACTAACCCTTATTTCAAGATGACAACGAGATATTGATTAAGTTCTGAAGATCGTAAATTCAAAGGAATCACAAACAGAATGTTTGTATTATTTATATTTCAACGATTTGCTGTTTCACTCTGTGTCTACGGTCACAGACACCAGATCAAAATTTTTGCATTCGCAACATCAACACATGCACTGCCGTCCGTGTGCCAAAATGTAAGCAAACAGTACTTTTCAAATACTTCAGGGACGGAGTGAATGACATTTTCTTGCAATAAGTCTCCCAGATAAAGAAAAAATAGGTAGTACTCGGTGCTGCATCAGATTGCCATGTCCATGTGCACTTCCACGCGACCTTCCCAAGGGCTTTTCCGATTTCCCTCTTGCCCCAGCTGCATTTCCAAACGCATTACTCGGCGCGTCAGCGGTCGTCCTGTCCAGCCGCCCCTGCAGACCCTTGGGGACACTAACCCAGTCACCTCCCCTCCCATATCCAGAGCCACTGCATCACACTGAGTCCTCACTTTCCACGTCTCCCTGGAATTCCCCGCGTCAAAAGTTAGATCGGGCCATTCGCATGGAAGATTAAAGTTCAGAAGCTTTTCTGAACTTGCTCACATGCCACTGTGATCCAATCGTACTACTCACTTGCTTCGGTTGAAAGTCGTGATTTATTCGTTCGGGGGGAATTTCCGTAGGGAAGAGCGTTACATAGTGACGAGCAGCAAATCCACAGGAGATGACGAACAAAAGCATTTTTATGAAAAAGATTTGCTGAGCAAAATCCACACTTTTTTATTCTCTCTGACTAACTTTGAAAGCCCAGTGGCTTTATACTCTGTAACTCACTTAGGTCCAGATCTGCGGCCTTTTCTTGTCACTCAGCCGCTTATCACAAAACAAAAACAATCCTAAGATTAGTAAAATGAAGCTCTCCACTCAATTCTGCTATCACATAATCTTTTTACATCTACGTATTTCTACTCTTTCGCATCCTTCTTTACCTGTTCCATATATTTTGATCTTACGGAGATTGAAGCGTGAGTAAATTAATATTTTATCAAACATAGATACGTCAGACGGGGATAATCATAAATTGGTGGCCACTGCTGTGACTTTAGATATAAAATTATCCAGAAGTATAAGTCGCCACAGATGAATAACTTAAACCCGAGTTTTTGAGGTATGCATAATGGCGATACACCTTCCACTCTTGATCACTAATCCTCATGGCAGCCACCTTTATGTTTTCATTTTCATCTACCAAACTTCCTCCCATTTTCTGTTCCCACCTTCTCCTCGTTGTCGCTAGACCCCGTCTCATTCGCTTTTGCATTGCTTTTCTCTGTCACCCGCACGAGGACTCAGTCAGGACTCTTTGCTTTTCTCCTATTTTACCGCCGACGAGAGACAAAAATATCACAGCCTCTCCGTCTCCAGGGATAGGGTGGGCAGTTCCAGCCAATCTGAGCGGGAATTACTGGATCGTTCGCTTGCCACCTTCCCACACTCACTGTACAAGGATCAAAAAGGGACCAAATCCATCTCTACATTTCCTTTTTTCAGCTGCACCCCTAGTAAGTACTTCCTTTGAACAACACATTCTCTGTTGTGCTTCGAGGCAAACTTAGTGTCAATTACCAGTATAGCCGTGCATAACTTCTAACAATACTACACGGTGTAACTTTGACTTCAGTATCTACTTTGGTCAACCACCTACCTGAGGGATTTTCAAATTAAGATCCAATACTCATCCGTTGGCTTCAATTGTCCTATCTCTTCCACTTCATTGAATTAAGGAAACTTTTTGAAAGATGTCTTTAACTATGTCAAATCGCTCATCCATACGTCACCGAGCAACTATCTAACCCATTAAAGAATAAAAACGCTCGCACGCAACAAATTCATCTTCATATGTAGTTCCCCATATCCCAGCATGTCAGATGTCTCTTGGTATTTCTGCAACATTTTTGTTTCTATTAGAAGAATACTGATAAGTCATGGCACGATTTCACATAAGAAAATTAAGGGAAGGGGTGTGGGTTGGGTTAAGGGCAGTTTTGGGAGTTTTATGTTTCAGGTAAGGTACTGTGTTGTAGTCCCACAGACATGTGAGCAGGTTGTTTTCTGTTTTTTTCCAAAGGATTAAGCAAATTTTTGCACGTTTGTCTATAGTTCGTGAAGGAGTGGAGTTTGCCATAAGTCTCGTCTGATCTGCTTATTGCTCAGGAATCAAGGCTTAATCAGGGTGGCAGGTATTGACAGTTAACGCGATTGTTACGAGAAAATATCATTGCAGGTCCCTTCAGGAAACAAATTGCAAGAAAATATAATGGCAAAAGAGTGATCGCAATGCTAAGGAAAACGTAATAAAGATACCACTCACTCCTCAACACAAAAGGTATCCACAACACAAGAATTGATTTTTTAACTCAATTCCAGGAAGCACTTTACATCTAAAAACGGCAGAGAACTGCCCTAATACGTGTCACTTTATTTTATAAAATAAGTGTGGAATAATAGCAGAAGTAGTTTCATCATTAAAGTATTCAGGTCGTTGAAAAGGGTAGGACATCTATCAGAGAAAAGTCAGTAAGTTGGATGATTTGGTGTGGTTGTAAAGGATTACATTAATGGCGGTAACATTTTCATCGCACGCAGGCAATCTAAACGCTGTCAGCTGACTTTTGAAAGACCGAGACGAAGTGGGAATAGTAGGTTGGGACACAGGGGAGGTGTAAGTATGCAGAGGTTGAAGATAAAGGGGGTATTGGGCAGTGGACAGAGATGGATCGCGGCGATTAAGTGGGGAATCAAGGGGAAAGATATATAATGAGCGACCAGGATAAGAACGAATACCCTCCTCCCAGCGCTCCTTCTGTCCATCAAAGTGGAAGAGAGATATAACTGCCGTAAATCCATTGAATGCCCAGAGCCTTTACCAAGCGAAAACCTATGTAAGGAACCACGGCTATCCACTTAGCTTTCCCATCGTTCCCAAAGTCTCTCCCGCCACAGGTCTCATTCAAATTTATCGCTTTTAAATCCTACTCTTTTGTCACAATTCACCTTTCGGCTGCTGCCCACTAATCTCCTTCCTGCCTCCATAGCAGATGAATGGGAGATAAAAGGGAAAAAGAATTATTGAGCCACAGTCACGAAAAATCCCCTGGGTCGCGAAAATTTAGTACTAACATATTGTGATTTCAGAAGCACTTGCGCTTAATGTCATATCGACGATTCCATTGAGTACATTGGAGTATTTTTATAAAAATGTAAATTGAAAAATTTCAGCAGCTGGGGAAATAGAATCGTTGTCACGGGAATATGTCACATGGCTTTTTATTTTAGTTCGTACACATGAATGAGATGGATACAGTTTTTGTATATACTCCCAGATCAGAGGCATAAGAGATAAAAAATAACATTCTAATTGTATACTTAATAGCCATACGTGACCTTAGGCATCATTCCATTTACTTCAGCGTACAGTTTGGACATTAGAAGATCTTTAGAGTTTACCACGAGATTAAAACTTAGCTGCATGCATTCCATCGCACATAGGCAATCTGAACGCTGTCAGCTGACTTTTGGAGGACCGAGACGAAGTGGGAATAGGAGGTTGGGACACAAGTTACCCTTTTGTTCCGATTAACAACGCATTGTTACTTTTAACTGCCTAAACTCGTTCCTTTTTCGTCCTCACCATTTACGGATCAAACGCCACATACCCTACTTAATTTCAATGATAATAATAAAATCTCTAGAGAAATTCATCTTTGTGCCAGAGATGTTCCTATAATGCTTACCACTCTTCACCTGTCATACGTTTTCTTTCATATGCCTATATTTTCAGCAACACCCTATCTCCGCTTTTATTGAGGCCATTGTTTTTCCCACAACAAATCACAGATAACAGTCAAATTAACACCCAGGTTATTTTTTTGGTGAATCTTTAGATGAAATAAATACGAAGAGAAACTGTACAAAAGATACCAGTAAGCTTAACTGAAGCAGAGTGTATATGATGATAGCGCCACAGCATTAAAAGACCATCATAGTCTTTCATATGTCAAAAAGGCATAGTAGTCTTTCTGATGCCAACTTCCTCAGAAAACTGTAGGAAATGAAAGCGTAAGAGTTCGAAGGATAAAGAGGGGAAGAGATTCTTCATTAGGCACGAGGTCGAGACAGGCACCTTTTGCGTAATGCTAAGAGTAAGGCTCCCTTCTGACTTATCATTTTTCCCCTCACTCAGCATATAAAATCTCGGAATGATCCTCCGCGTCGCAATGTAAATGCAAAACTCAAAAACTCTTTGCCACGCTACGTTACTCATGAAAAGAGCGGATTCTCTTTGTGTAACTAAGTCCTGAGTTAAAAAAGAAGAGTTGGGAAATCGAAGAAAAGAGACTTGGTAAGTTGGTTCGGAATACATTAGCTCAAGTTTGATGAAGAAGAAGGGCTTACGAAAGGTGGGCAGGTACACAAAAGACTGCGAAAATGATCAAGAAGAGATTTCCACATGAAAAGTTTACGGAACACAGACACTAAATAAAATTTCAGAAGAAACTTTTAAAAGGAAATATAGATTTTCCATTTTTCATCTCCTAAAAGATTCCAATTAACATCATGCGCGCATTTTTAAACATCACACCATATTGGATATTCTTATCAATTAAAGCTGATGAAAATGTGAACTTGCTCACGGTTTTTCTAGCGTGTTAACCAACTTCTATCGCTGAAAATTGTTGAGATTAATATTTAAACAGCTCATTCTATACTGCGTATGATCTGTAACATAAACCTAGACGAATTTAAGAAAATTATTAAACAATTTTAAAAAGCAATAAAAAGGCAATAAATATAACTTCAATTAGTAGCATGGGGTGACTCCCGCAACGTTATCACTGTGCCTAGTCTCGGTATACTTAAACCATTTTTGAGGTTCATAATATGCAAAAGCTTAATTTAGCTGTTATTAAACTCCATTACCATACTTGACAACCCTACATTCAAGCCAAACCATTCATCCTGATGGATTTTGATAAAATTGGTACGCATTTTCAATTAGTAATATCTTATTACGACGACATGAAAATTAGAATCCGTGTTTCCTGCAATTTTTGCTGTTGTAAACTGCTAGTCAAATCGTTCCTTCGCATGGCCGAATGAAGCAGTGGAATTTTTCGTCATGAAATTTACCTGGGCCACCGAACCATGGAGAAAAATTGTGTTTTGTTCGAGCGCAAAAAATATTATTGAATTTTATACTGCACTGATGTATGGACGTTATCAAAATTGCGACGGGTGAAAGGACGGGGTTTCAAATCCATTAATGTAATGGAAATTTACGCAGGTGCTGCAACACCCACGCATCCAGCAAAGGGAGATTTATAGCGTGTCAGTCTAAGAAATCCGGCCGATTAAAATGGGATGTAATCAACGTAAAACGAGTTTTTGGATACAAGAGAGGAAAAATTTAGAATTTATATCCTGAATATATTCACGAATTTTCCATGCCGCATCCGATATTCAGTTTTTTTTTCAGAATAGAATTAAAGAAATGTTCGGTGTAGTTTTGCATGTTCGACAAGCCTTACTACAAAATATTTATTTTGAACGAGTGGTAAACAAATTCAATATAAAATTTTAATGATGGTTTACCTACTCTTCCTAAACTATTTATCATGCACTGACGGAAGTACACCGGTCAAATCGTGCGTCTAAACGACCAATGACCCCATGCATCAAGACTAACAATATGAATCCGATAGAAATGAAACACGGTTCAATCGAATGTTAGAGGTCCATCCAAATATTTTATGAATTGATTTTTTTAAATTTTATGTGCATAACGCGTTATAGGTTTATAATCTTACGTCCTCATAGACACAAATCCATAGAATAAAATTCAATTCCTGATTGAATACCGTCGGAGATGAATTTTATAAATGTAACACATTTTAATCTATTAGCAGCACTATGAACGGATTGACCTCAGATGTTTCGAATGAACAGGTTAAGCATAGTTGTTTAAAATTTGATGCAGATATTTAACCATATTATTGTCCAAATTATAGACCTTTATATTGCCTGTTTTCTCATAGCTCTGTTACGTGGCCATTTTTTATGCTATTCAATGACTCCAACATCTTGATATATTAACGCAGGAAGACTAAAGCGGCCAAATTTTGAAATATTTCTATCCATCTAGGACAAATATTTTATAAAAATATGTCTTCAATCACTCCACGCCTCTTGTATGGATTTTAATGAAATGGCCCCGCATTTTGATAATATATTGGATATTTTCCTGCGTGCATTATACAGACTCAGTGTATATTAAGTATCTTCAGTAGGACGTCTACTCCCTATAAAACAACGGCATGGCCCTAACAGTAAGACAGACTCCAGTCACGAGGTTCCTCTATTCTTCTGATCCTTTCAATTCCTCACTCCCCGAGTTTACCCTTGCCACAATTGATGACCTTCGCATCCATTCATCAGCTGAACAACTGATGGATCGCCCCTTTACACGGAATCTACTGAGTGGCTGATACTCTCAAATACACTTCCTAAAATTGGGCATCATTTTGACACACGGCTTATGTTCCGGGAAGGCTAATCTAGCCATGGTTCCGATTAATTCCTTTGTACAAAATAAGATACATGAACTGACCTAAAACAAATGACTATGTACGCAGTCACGCGTATAGGTGAAAGTTAAATGTACCAAGGATAAATTTAGCCATTAAAATATATTCGTCTTGAACGGGATTCGAACCCGGATCTCCCATTTGCCGGTCAGACATGTTAGCCAGTTACACTACCAAGCCATTTTCTAAGAGCGAACTTCGGGATGGGTTTTCCTCGTCGCGAGTAGAGCGACAAAGTAGGGTTTTTCACACCGACAGTGGCTTTTTAAGCGCGAACTCCGCCACATGTGATACAATGTGGAATTGTGACGCCAGCATGTTGTTCAGAAAATCCCATTCCGATGTTGGCTAAGAGAAAATGGCTTAGTATTGTAACTGGCTAAAATTCCTGACTGGTGATTGGGAGTTACGGGTTCGAATCACGGATACTCAAACATTTTTTCATGGAAAACTACATATTTGGTCTATTTAAGGATACAATGACTTCGCTGCGTAGATTTCAGTTCAAATTTGACTCTCATTCTAGTACTCAATTCAACAAAGAAGCAATTTTTAAAAAATCACTCTCAAACAACTCAGCGGCTGTTAATAAAGTGGTTCCGCAATGGGCGTTATAATAATTAAAAAAGAAATTTTCAGAATGGATAAGGCGATGACTCGCACGTATTACAATGTCAATGCTAAAAACAGCAGAATTATAAATTCATTGAGGCATTGAATATTCATATTCAAACAAAAGTGCTTGATCTGTTTTTGCCACTTTTGCCACGGTCATTCATTCTGAATGGCATGAGAAAATAATCCTCTTCCACACTGAAACTCAATGATAGCTAGCAGCTACATTTTAGAAAACCTTTGTGACAGGACATATTTTTTTATTGCTCTCTGAATCATCATTTGCACGAAGAATGCAGTAGAAAGAAAAAAATGGTGTATATTCCTGCCTGCAAAAAGCGGATGAAAAATGACCGATCGGAGTGATAGACATGCGAGGAATACGAATTTGAAAAGAGCACCTTGGGGGCCTCGAGGTGAGAAAAATTGAGATGACGTCGCAGTACGCATAGCATTGTGCATATTTCAACCTGGCGTAGAGATTGCATGTGGAAGGGATGAGAGGAGGACACTGGGAGGGGATGGAGAGAGGGAATATGAAGAATATAGGCCAACAAGAGAGACAAATATGAATATGTAAGCGCTAAGGAAAAGGGAAGTATATGCCTAAGGGGTGGGGGTTACATAACTGCAATTAGCATGCTTCTAGTGAGACGACGTAAATCAAGCAATGGATGACGTTTGTTATACATATAGGAGGGAATGGGGAAAGGAATTGGCCGTGAAAGGGTAAATATTTAACCAAGCGTTGTAAAATTAATTTTTCATTCATCCTGAGTTTAAATGGGCTCGACTCCACTGCTAACCCCGCATTAGGTTAGGAGGTTAGGATAAATCCATCAAATAAGCTCATAGGTAATGGTATAAGAAGAAATCATTGTCCTATATACGCTCCAAAGAAAGATTCTATGATTTTTTTACAATTATTTTTATTTTTAAATTAAGCTTTAGTCAAAACTCTTTTGACGGTTCGTGCATAAGGTCACATTGAAAATCCAATTTAAGTTTCTTCATTTCTAAAACCAAAGCGGACTTAAATAGAAGCGTTTAAAGGCGGCCATAAAATGAGAATTGGTGCAGTTTTCGTAAAGGATTTAGAACCACGGAGATGTGAAAAAAAAAAAATTTACGGAATTTACGGAAGACTTAAAATTTTCATGACTTAGATACACGATGAGAGTATTTAAACGTGAAATTAAGCTGCGATACGTATTTTAAGGTAATTAGAGTGCCATCAGTTAAAGTCAAGTGATGTACTCGGGCTACCTATTATTTACGCAAGAGTCGCCAAAATATTCATACAAAAAATAAAACAGCTAGGAATGAATTATGAGTGTAATTTAGCATCTCAGCACAATGCAAATGTCAAAAATGATTTTAAAAGGAATTTACAATTGTCAACTTGACTAGTTTCAATACTGCTTCAAACCTTTGCATTCTAAACTGTTGATAGCACTTTTGACTAAATATTCAAAATCTGAATGTAAAATCCTAAACAAATATATTTATTTGCAAACAAAATATATGTAAGATGAATGCAAAAGCCGGGAAACTAAATATACTTCCGTAATTTAGGCGCAGTCTGTGCAGTATTTTTTTGCGATGCTGGTACTAGATATTTCCAGATGCCTTGCCAGTTTCAGGAACTTTTTTGCAAATATTATTCTTATGTTATCATGGACTTATACTTTCTCGTACATATTTAGATGAAACATAAACTGTTGCTTGTAATGAGTGCCGTCTCAACAACTTATTGTCACAAAGATACTGCACTAGCCCGAAAAAAACGTATTTCTCCATAAGACCCCATGTGAAATAATCCTAGCTTTACCGTCAACTATCTCAAAAACGGTACATAGGAATCCCTTTTTCTTTGGATAATATTAAGTGTGTCTTCTAAAGAATATATGACCAAATTTTCATTAAATTCTTGTCCCTTTCACGTAAGCGCTCTATCTACCTCTATCTATGAATGAGAGAGTGGTACACTCAAAACACTGCATGAAATAAGCGACTTCTTTCGCAGTCATGCGCAGGGGTACAAATTTAAAGTCCCGGGACATATTCCGTTATTTTTGGTGTGATTTTAATGTTTTCTGGTTAATTAGATGTTATTAAAGAACTCTTGTGACTATTATGATAATGTCACTATCTGCTAGGATGCACAGATAAAGATACAATAATGACATGCTACTTAGATAAGCGGTAAAAAAATTGTGGATGTATTGTGTAGAATGCGCCACGACCGAGGAGGATATACATCAAGGATTATGTTAGCCATGAGAAAAAAAATTGGCTAAGCTATCCGGGCTAAGCCAAATATTTTTTTTCGAGGTGAACTTCATCCTTGGTGAATATAAATACACACTCAAATTTCAAGGAATAAAGCAGGGTCCATGAGTCAGGATAAAGCAAGGAATTCGAAAAAAAGAGGATTAAAATTAAAAATATTTGGAAAAAAGTCTTGCAGTGTTGAGGAAGTAGTTTCTCGAGAATAGTTCAATCAGAATGGTATAACAGGTCACGGGGATGAAAAATGCAAGCTGCTATACATCAAAACCTTTTAAGTTTTCAGCCACTCCTTACTGTGCATATCCATGACCTATCATTATGTTCTTGCGTTTTGAAGTTTGAACCACATTCACCTAAAAACCTACACATCGAAGGTAAACTAGGAAATTTCCACCAGATTGTGTTCCACGACATCATATAATGTCAAAATTCAAATTGGAAATAACGCATTTGGCTTGTTACAATGTTAACAACGACAATAAAAAAAGTGATCTTGAAAAAAAATCAAATACCAAGCATCCATTTATCCAGAAATTTCATTGATACATTTTATGTAATACCTAAAGCAATTAAAATGTAAGAACATAGGCTGCAATTCCTTTTACCGTATAATTAATATCTAATCCAGCGTAAATGTCGCTATTTGCCTATGTGCTTATTAAATGACAATAAATTCCATCAAGCTACACGAAAAGCCATAAACATTCACAAAATTTGCCGTCTTAAAATAAAAAAGTTAAAAGTAAAGTTCTAGGATAAATAGTCACCCTGAAAAAAAGAGTATTTCATTAAAGTTCACATCGTGGTTTTACATAAGCTTCCATACTAATTATGTCGGCTAGTAGTCGAAAGTGTGGGATTGAGTCCCGGTAATCGGCTGTAGGTGTCTTTTTCACATTTATTCGTGCTCGACGAATTTCTGATGCAATCAAGTGGAGAGCAATCGGATATTCCTTTAATCTCAACATTATTCATAAATAAGGCAAATTGATTAGCACATATATTAATTTTGTAAAATAGAATTTAATATATTAACCACCTTAATCCGTAGGTTATTGATTCATGAAATTATGATGCGAAGAACCGTGCATAAAATGACTTCACCACGATGTACAAAATCTATGCATTCCCTGCAACCTTCCCTTATGACCAGAATTCACCAGAAACCAAGAAACTATGAATTCCGCATTGATATAAGGCTAGCAGCCAACATTGTAAATATCACTAATGTGTTAGTAATGCAACAATTAATCATTCCAATATCGAGTGCACTCCAATTTATCAAAAGTAAGATTCCATAATAAACTAATGAGGAATTATGAATTATGAGGAATTATTCTCCAGCAATATTTTACAAGACTCCGGCCGTTACGATCATTTGTGGGAAAACGCAATTATGACAAACATAGCGGTGATTGCCTGAAATCATGCGATATAAATTTGAGTAAAGTAAGGAAAAAGGCTGCCGCATCATGTTAAATTTTCTAAAATAAAAAACTCATTCACATACGTACTTGAAAAATTTGGCTGTCTTCCCAGGAAAAAGAAATTTCATTAAAGAGTTGATGAATCAAAAATAAGATAGCGTCTAAGTATCAATAATTATAAGTAGAGAATAAGTAAGTGAATAAATAAATATAGAAACAAACTGTACATTGTATGCGATATATTTAGCATCGACTAAAAGGGAGGACGAAGAAAATCCATGGTAGTTAAACGGCAAATTCTCTAACAGGACGAGTGACATGGAATGTCCAACGTTCGAAAGGACAAACGCTTTGGTTCGAGATGTGATCCGGCCAAACCCCGTCGTTTCGCTTCCAGTGCCATCAGTCCCTTTGAGACCAGAGGGGAGACGACCCTGCACCGCGGGTGAGAAGACAAACGCAGCCGGTCGGTGAGGGCGCGACTGCGGGGACTAGTGTTAGTGACGGTCGCTGTGTGCGTGCGTGTGATTATGCCTACCTTTCATCATGGAAGAAGGAGAGTTAAAAGGGAAAGGAAGATAATTGCAAAGGAAGGAGGACGAAGACGGGAGAAGTTATAAGCACGGCTGGATATCAAGTGGACAGTGGTCAAGAGGAAGAAGAGATAGAGAGATCGCGAAGAGAAAGGACGAAAGTGAAGGGTCCTAAAAAGGGTTGGTTTATGCAAAAGGGAAGATGTCCGCCCCCGATGTGGTTTTACGAGAGATGGATGGAGGGCGTTGTTGGTTGGATGCCCTCCGCCATTAACCTTCCTCCAACTTTAATGGAATATAAAAGACGGGAGAGGATTCACCAACGAGCGTTAGCCCAAATGCAGAAATCCGTTCCGTCTCGGAATGGACATTTGCGACGAATATACTGTGTAACGGTACCATTTTTCCACTACTTGTTGAAATTTATTATTCCGTGTGTTACCAAATTAATAGTGGGGTTTTAATTATTTCTAATATGATTGTATTTTAATATCTTTTTTTTTAAGTTTTAATGCGCTGGTCTCGGCAGCGGTAGGATAAAGTCCTCACCAACCACACAGAAGTTCGCGGGTTCGAGTCCAGCTTGAGTCCTGTTTCTTGATTCGGAGTGGTCAGCTGATAGTGGAGGGACGGATGTTATTATCACTATAAGGATCATTACCGAGAAAAATATGAAACGAACATGGCACAATAACGACAGTTTTTGCACGCTTTAAAACGCAAAAAAGCTTTCTGTTCACTAATCACCATATTTGCTACTGGCGCTCTCCATCGGATGGCGGCGAAAACACGGGGTGCACATGCGCAATGTTGCCAACAATTAAAACTTTTTTCTGTTGCTCTTTCGCTTGATTTTTCATTCATACCTGTGAGGTAAGTGTAATAAATATTATAAAGCGTTAAAATACAGCTATTCATTTTGAAACGCCCAATACAATACCCATTTAGACGCGTGGTACAAAATTATAATGGGTGTCTTTAATAAAGTTCATTATTACCCAATTATTCAAGGATATTCTCTAGCAGGCATGGGCTTATTTCCACCGACTTATCATTCCCCGTATCCCTGATGAAATACTTCCCAATTATTCAGTAGAATATTCGCTAATTTTACCCTATTTTTTAAACATCCGGTATATAAGTTAATTTTATTACTTGATTGTTTATAAAATTACATAGAAGAACATTGAATTAAAAAAATGTAATGCTAAGAAAACATGAAACTGAACCTATAACATTGAGAGAAGCTCACTATCGTCAACGACGCGTAACTAAAAAGAAACATGCAATTTCAGCATCCCCAATTGAATATAATCCTTAGATTCATGCGTGATAGGGTGGAATGTTCCTATATTGAAAATATTATTTGCAATTTTCCACGTTTATAAAATTTATTACGACCTAAGTTTTGACGTTACTGCATTATCTTCAGATTCATTACCTTGAAGGTAAAAGGTAATAAAAACTTGGATCGTAACAATTTTACAATGGCGGAAAATTGTAAATATTTATTTCAATATCCCCAATTGAGCTAACAATGCGGGATCGAGTGCACAAAACTATCAAGAGAGCATCAAGGCCTTTCCCTCGCCACTTAATGCGAGCGCGGATTATCTTCCTCTTATTTTTATTTACTTTTCCGAAGAGATCCCCTTGCGCTCATTTCCTCTAATGTCTACCGCGAAGGCCGCGCTTCTATTTTCCGATCACGCGGCGCGCTCTTTCCCTTTGCTTCCCACCAGGCGGTGCTCAAAAGATCTCTTCTTTATCCGCTATCGAACAAAACCAAACCCGCGCTCAAAAAATCGCGTTCTCTTCCTTCAATCCAGGGGGCGCACGTTTCCAATTGAGGATTTTCCACTGAATGTGTTGTCACACGCTGCGCATTTACAATGGTTTACTTAAGCGGCACTCGCCACGCGGGCGACAGGGCGATCCCAATTTCATGGGAAAATTAACTATGATAGAGTTGACTATTAAAAACGTTTTAGGCTGTTTTTTCCACCTCAATATTTGGGTCTCCTTACCGTTTCCCAATCGTTTCTGGCCACTTTCTATTTCTACCACCTTCATTTTTTTTCTAGCTCCACAAGGTATTTTAGGAAGAATCTGCAATACTTCAAGCTGCGGTAGGGGAGACAATGTTTAGCATTTTTTGTCCAAAAGATGGGGTTGCGACTTCTAAGTCACTATGTTATGGCAACGCAAACTTTTTTGATGTACTTTGCAGTTACCATGGAAACGGTTTTTCTTTGGTATGAAGCCTTTTTGGACATTTTATTTAATGCTCTAGATATTTAGGACATTAAATAATTAAGGTTGGACGAAGGTGTGATATTAAAATTGTCTGAAACAATGGATCTTTAAGCATGATTAAACTAGAGCTTTGAGCGAGTATCAACAACCCGATTGCGCATTCTTCCTTGTTTTGAGGGGTTAATTTTATGATTATGCATATCGATTAATAAAAAATGGAAAGTAAGTAAGGAAAAGGGAAAATAAACTGAGAACTGGCAGCCAAATTTTAATTAAAAAAAAATAATGTTAAGGTAAACACAGAAAGATCGTTTCTAATACACTGCGCTATGGAACACATTGTCTATGCAAAGCAGTCAAAATATATTTTAAAAAACAATCAAAACCGCTTGAAATCGGTGTAAACTGAAAAATCAAATCTTACCAATTACAAAGATATGTAAATCGAAAATATTACTGAATGCATGAACTACGCTACACTTACATTTCAAAAATGTGAGAGAAATACTAACGTGGTCAGCAAGAAGATGATCAGTGGCTCTACGCCGCTGAATTATGCTGCTGATGGATAAGTTGGGTAGATTTAAAAGATTTTTAAAAGCTATTGTGAAATTGAGAATTCAAATAATTATAGGAAGTAGATGAAAACGGATAAATTTTAATATAATATTTAATATAATATTTAATATAATATTAACGTATATTAATTGGAGACAAATCAACATTTTAGAAAGAAAATATGGTGAGAACTGGCTGCTGGATTCTTACTGTGCAAAAATAATCAAAAATAAACACAGAAAGACCATTGCAACTACTGCAAGAAATACTTTCTTATTCATCTCCCTGGGTATTGGGACGCTATTATTTGATTAGCCAAAATCTGTATCTGAATCCATGTTATTTTCCTCTGTAGTGACTTATTCCGTTGCAGACCCTTTCTTTAGAATACTCCGTTTCCACCTGTGCTTAGGATGCCCAAGATTAGGTAATAAATATGATAAAGGAGCACAAGAAAAACGAAATTACACTGAGAGATCGGAGACGAAACGTTCTGAAACACTCCACTTTCAATTTTCAACCTATTGCATGCTCAAAAGCCAACAGCCACGACCCCGCCTCTGACTCGCTCCTCAAACACACGTTTCCACAGCAACCACCACTCCATCCTCCCTGATATTTGCCACAGTGTCACTTCATACCACCTTCCCAACGAATAAACCTCTCCAAACCTATATCCTCATTCGAACCAGTATAATACCTGTACGCAGAAAACTCTTCCAAACACGCATATTATCTATTTAAGTTCTTTGTTGCTGAATAAAGAGGAGCGATAGTGAATAAATAAGGAATAAATTTGGCATCAAGGAGTTCATTGTAATACTAGAATACCGTCGAATATATATTCGCAATATGGTAATATGTCGCAATATGTATAAATTCCTACCAAAAAATATTTGCATCTCATTTCTCTCAAACACAGCAGAAAAAAAGATATACCTCATCCCCTTAACCGATTCCAATTAATTTTCTATGACCATATTATATAATCAAATTCTTTGACAGTAGTAAGAAGAAGTGATATCTCAAAAGTAAGGTGAATATTGGCATCAAGTAGTAGTTATGAGAAGACCATGGCAATATCTAGCCTACCGAATTCGGCGGCATCGGAAGCGACGAGGCGATTCCAAAGTAATGTCTTATTCCAATTACTAGATTGTAACGTTGCAATGCTTGCAATCCCACTCCCTCTAAAATCTATCGACAATAATTACATAAAAAGGGATTTTTTGTACCGTGGATGGCGGAAGAATAACTTGGATTGTTATAATTTGAATTTTAAAACGTCAGTTGTTTCGCCTGACGAAAATCACCAGGAGCGAAAAAAAATACAAAAGAATGTTCGTAAATTGCTGTAACCACTAAAACAATACTTACTGGCACACGGAGTGAGCGAGTTCAGTGTAATTTTCAAATAGCATAGTGCGACAAATCCCTTAAGTGCTTAACAGAATGGAATGATTGATGCCCAGTAGCTAGAAGGATTCCATACTATATAGCACTTCTAGTAGCGAAGAGAAAACTTTTAATGAGGAGCAAATATGGGACGTAGATTTCCTCCATGCAAAAGAGGTTTTCTTTTTTATAATTATTTTTACCGAAAACGTTACTCTCGGGAATACTTATTAAAAATGGCACTGGGGAATCGATCTAAGAAAGAAAATTGCGGATGGGTAGGTATTCATTCAAAGTGAAACTCTTGACGAGAGCACTATGCATGTAGTGCATAGGTTTATGGAAAAGGATGACAAGAACGGATGCATAAGCCTAAGGAGGTCGCTAAAAAGCAACACTATGGTGAAGGAGAAAGTAAGAAATAAGAGGTAAACTAGGCTCCATTATCTCTCTTCAAGAATCTCCTTGAAAACCATCAAAAAGTTTTGCCCGTCTCAATTGCAACACTCCGGCCAACTTGTATACGAACCTCGAGGGTTGAAACAAGTTCCATCTGCATGACATATTAATCTGCTGAGTATGACCCGGGATTTCATTTATTTCGGCATGGCACGAGGGATCTTCAAATTACTCCAACTTGAAAGAGATCCATACGGGATTATTAATTACGAGATCTTTCGGTTGGAGTTGGCGAATGCTTGGAGAGATAAACTTTCATTGGGACGACGATCGTATTCCCATAAACTGCCTTCAAGCTATGATGCAGCCACCCCCATCCCAACTAACCTCTTCCGAATATCGTCATTAGTAGAGCACGCAATAAAGATTTTTTTCACAAAAATATAAACAAAGAACTCTTTCGTTTGTAAAATTTAGCTTTTAAAAATATTAATAACGCTCGCGTGTAATAGAATATTTTTTAGTATTTTATTTACAATGAAATCGAAAAAAAATATTGAATTTCTCATGCATGATTGTTTATCGTTATAAAATATGCAGGGTCAATAACCTAACATATTAATGATTACGTTCGAAATAGTAACACATTGCGAAAACATCTATAGATCATAGAGTTACAAGCTACCTTTTGACTGAGCAATTAAGAATATATGTTTTTATTTACTGGGTCAAAAGGAATATAGGTAGTGAGAAATGATTTGGAAAAGGATACGAATTTAAAAATACGAAACGGAAATAAGCATTTATATTTTTCAAAACTTGGGGCTATAATAAAATTTGAGCTACAATACTTTAATTCTTCACCCACTTCCTAAGTACAAAAAATATATACTGCTGTTGTGTTTCCCGGTGTACAGCTGTTGACCACGCCAGTTCACCCATTGAATCGGCTTGCAAGCTAACATGAGTATGAGGGAAAATATAAATTTTCCCAAATATCACAGAAGAATGGTTATTCAGAAATAGTTATATACACCCGACAAACATAATTTCCCCGTGATACCGTATTTCGAGGGTTCAAATGGAAACTGGTATAATTTTCCAGAGTAAAACTCTGAATACATCGTTACCCACTATTGGAGTGATTACTCTAACTGTGAAAACATACAGCCACAGAAATGACTAAATATATATACGCCAATTGACCCAAATTGCTTTTTTCCAGCCAATGCATGACTGAACCAATGTGCATTAAAATTTTACAGCTTCTTCCCCGCGAACAGATTAAATTTATAAAACAATGAGCACTTCTCAAATAGGGTAAAATAATTAGTGAAGCATAAATAATCTCCACACATGATTGTGGTGGTCACATAGCGAGAGTGCTGAATTTGTAAAAATGGCTACGTGAAACTCATAGAGCCGAGTAATGAATTCATGCGGTACGCGCGGTTTTGTTTTAGAGTACATGTGTATTTATTACGCAAACACGATAAAGCACTTTCAAACGCAATTAAATTAACATATGTGCACATATATGCCAACTACGCATCTTTCTAATATCTTCTCGTCTTTTCCTATGAAAAATCGACGGAGTGATTACGACAAAGCCAATGCTTGCATGTAATACGAGATAGCATTCAATATTCATGAATGCAGCGATTTTATAAATTCCCTCTTCGTCATTCTCTCCACATATTTCACCATGAGCATCCATAAGGCTATTACAATACGCTTTATCTTAAACATAATATATGTAGGAATAGCCTCTGCCAATTTCTACCATGGTTTTGCTATTTTTCATCGACGAGAACATTAGTACCCGAAAGATCTGTGAACTAATAGTTCATCAACTCGACGTTCACATTTTCGCGAGTGATGACACAACAAACTCCGAGTTCTTCGACAAGGTGGCAACGCAATACGTGTGATGGTAATAACACAATAAGAAAGGTGCGAGGCAGCGTATCGCGTGACTGCATATTCAAATGTTATACATACAGTGTAGAGATGTATAGACACTGAAATACTACTAAAACTACACTATAGGTATTGAAAATATCAGAGCGTGATATTTTACATCAAAAAGTTTTCCCCTCACCCGGATTTCAAATCAACAACATCATGACCAAGTTTTCATCTTCAAATGGGGTCGAAAAATTTCATTTGTTATCAATATGGTCAATATCAATTTAGAAAAATTCCACCAAATTTAGCAAAAATCTTTGGATTTTAGATGTGCAATACTGGTTGTTTCCTGGCGTTTATAGAGGGTGAAGTCCTGTTGGGTCATCCACCTAGGCAACTGTCAGTGACAGCCGATTTTTTTAAGGCAGGCTGTGAAAACTATCTGAGAGCACTGAGGGCTTGTGCGAAACATCAGCTATGGCTGATAATCGACGAGGCTGAAGACCCGTGCCGACTTCACCAGAGGTCAGTCGGTTGACTAGAGAAAATCAAGAGGCCGAAGTGTAAACTATAAAAGCGTGCTGAAGACATCAAATTTAAACCTTTGGTTTGATAAAGGAAAAGAATATAATATAGATTATGGTCACTTGAGTGCCAATTACTAAAAGTAATAAATAGGTCTCCCCACGCCAACTCAGACTAGAATTGACACCTGACCTCTTAGGTTTTACTGAAAATTAGTTTCCTCCAATAACAAAAGTACCAATAGTACAAAGGTACTAGTTTTAGAAAAATCAAAACCGAACTAGAAACCGAAAAGAGTTTTAGAAAAACTGAAAAAACTGCGAATCGAACATTTTTAAATGGCATTTCTCTTCGTAAATGGACTCCAAATGGGTATTGCACCGAGACATCTTTTTGAAATTCCTCTCTGTTCAGTCCTCAACTCTAAGTTTCCAAGTAACTATGGATTATAGTTTGACTAGAAACTAATAATATTTTTAAGACAGTAAATACAGCGTAAATTTATGAGAGGAATTTAAGTACATTTCAGAAGAACGAGCGTGCTGCGCCCGCTACCACCAGGCTTCCCCCGCTCTTTTCAATGTAGCTCCACAGAGGGATAGGCGCGTATCTAATTTTAAAATGTAGAAAAAAAGGCAGGGTCTCATGTACAAATTTAACTGGAATGTTCATGTACAAATTGAGGTCAGCTTTAAACACAACATTGGAAGTAATTACACTATCCTCTGTTAAACGCACATGATGGCTCATACGTATCAACAGGAGACTTGAAGGTGGAATCAGCCACATTTTTATAAAAGTTATTTAAAGAATGCGAGATATTGTTGCAAATGAACAAATGTATCAGTTTGTGCGCCGTTAACGTCAGGAATATTTAACGGTTTGTGTTTTTTTTTAGTTTTTTTTTATTATTTAAAAACCAATTTTAGGAAACAATAGCAATATTTAGGAAGTAAGATATGCTGTCGCATGTTTTCTGATAAATTCTGTGCATTTTGGTACCTCATTTATAGAGTTTGGTTGCGTATAAGTTGAGAAAAAGGTCTATACAGTAGAAATAATATAGAGGATGGTCGCATTTTTATACTAAATACAATTAAAATTGTAGAAAATTACAAATTTTCTACACAAAATTGAAAAAAAATTATAGTAAACGCAGGGATAGTACACTGCAAACGGCAAAGAACATTCTGAGGGTAATTTCCCCTGTTCCATTTTTGATCACTCTACCTCCAATACGAGTTTACCACTTTCATTGTATTCTTTCTCAAACCTTATTCCCTTATTTCCAATTTTTATTCTCTCACCGCGCTTTTCCGCCCTTAACTACACACCCCCTGTACATTCCACCATATTCTCACTAGCGGCAAGTGAGATACGGCCCACGTGGGACTGACCAGTTGCTGGCGTTCACGGCTCCCTGGGGCCGGGCAGACAATTGTTTACATACGTGCGACGACGTGTGTGCCTGAATTACAGAGGGCAGGAGGTCGAGAGAATGGAAGTGCACAGTGGGAGTGGAGGAATGGAGGGGAAGGGGGGAAATAAGGGGAAGGTAGAACATTCAGTGAGAAGCGCGCGGAGAGGAGAATGAAAACTCACGAAACGGTGTGACCAGTGCAGGGGACTGACCGACGGCAGGTTATGGCGTAATATTGACAGCATAAAAAGAGGTGTACATAAAATATATTATTAGAGATACGTGAAGATAGCACTTTCATATTAATTTTATAGCATTTTTTAGCATCTCTTTTTTTCTTTATTTTCATAATGCATCCCTAGTAGTTGACGACAAAGTGCGATGAAACACATATATTTGAAATAATTCGGAATAGTTTAAATAATTATTAGGTATAGCAATAATAAATTAAGGAATAAGAAATAAAGCAAGTAATTAAAAATGATATCAGTAGCCTGAATATAATTTACACTGGTTGAACATCAACAATGAATAAGTGTCAACACTTTCTCCTTCAACCGGTCGCGTTTGTCCGTCACAACTAGATTGTACGGGCTGAAAAAACTCACTGCATCCATGATGCTAACTGGTGTTCAGATTGCGTGGAGTGCAGATTTACGAAACTCATTTTTTCTTGGCAGGTGGCAAGAAATATTTGCTTAACATCGTAGAATCTGCCAGGGTTCTCTCTCAACCTCTCCAGCAGCTGCCGATGAAAATACATGTGAAGCAGTAAGGCTCTACCTCCAGTGGCGTAGCGAGGGTCGGGCTCGGCTTTAAATACACGAATCATGATATAGAAAGGCAAATTTGCGGTTTAAATGTCATGAAAGTCGATTCATTGCGCCCATGTTGCATTTATTCAAGTGTGTCGCATCATAATCGCATATGCTATTTTCACGTGTCACTGTATATTATACACCTCTTTCTCATACACATTGTCCTATCAGAATGGCTTGCTTGAGAATGAGAAATCATCAGTCATCAATCCGAAGATTGGTTAAAAGCAAGCTCCACCCAATTATTCTATCATCTAGTATTTTAGCACGTTCATAATTCTTTTCCTATACATCCTTCATCAACTGCTCTATGACTCTCATCCAAGGTCTTATATTTGTCATTCGTCACACCATCAAGTTCTATGATTCAAGAGTGTTCAGGTAACTCGTCTCCTCTTCCCAAGGTTTCAAAAGAAACTTCTCTTACTGTTCACAAAAATAACTCAACCAACCATTCATTTAATATTTCCAATGACCGAAAACGCCATATTTAGATCATCCATCCTTACGCTAAGTCGCAAAGTAAGTAATTTCTATAATTAAAATATGCCCATGAAGTTATTTCACGCTTTCTTGAAAAGGAGATAAAGTAGCTGATGGTTGAATGAGCATTAGAATTGTAATGGAATTCCTCCAGCTTTGTTAAAATGATAGCAGATACAACGCGGCTTCACTACCTACAACGCACAGAAAAGCAGCTCTTTTGGGGCAATTTAGATTGAAAAACCAAAGATATGTATATTGGAAGCGTACCTAAATGGAATCCAAGGCTTCTTCCCTTAGATCCATTTCTTCACCACTTTTTATCTTAATCCAATGAATCCAATGACCCTTAGTCTTTTTCAGACATTTACACTTGAATGAGTCAACCGTAATCACAAATATTTTTATGATTTTAAAGCTAAAACAATACTATTGTCCATAAGCGGTATTTATATAGAAAGCCTTCATTCTCACGAACGCTCAGACTACCTTGTCTACGAATGACTTAATTTATATACTAACTTCAAGTAAGTGAAACCTCTCCCATTCTAAACAAATCCTCTATCTGTAAAGTGGAAGGGAATCCCACTAGTCGAACAGGAAATACGGTCAAAAACAGCCTCGTGGCTACCAACACTGTTGGCAAGCGGCGAGGTGGATAAACGCTCCTCAGGTGGAAGATGACGCAACCGAAGAGGCGGAAAGAGAGGGGGGCAACCGGAGAGGCTATTCGACCCTCTGCCCCATCTCCCGAGAATCCAAGCAAACACATCTACATCTACATCTACATCTACATAATACCCCGCAAGCCGCCTAAAAGGCGTGTGGCAGGGGGTGTTAGGACACCAGCCGTTTACAGCTATAAAAAAAAAAAAAAGTAGTGCTCTAACGAGGTTGGGACAAGCGTTTATTAAAGTCCTTTATTGTTCGGGGGAAAAACGAATTCTTATATCTATCCGTTCGGCTAAAAATCTCTCTTAATTTATCGCTTCTGTCGGACATGGAAATATAGTGTGGCTCTAAGGTATGTTCTCTGTGTCGCTCTTAAATATATCCATTCTTAATTGTTCAAGCAATCTAAGCCTAGCGCGCAGCCTCCGAGTCTCCAACGGCTCCCAGCCTAATTCGCTTAACATCTGGGTAACACTGTCAGTACGCCCGTAGCGGTTTTTGACGAAACGCGCAGCCTTCCTTTGTATCTTATTCAGCTCGCGGATTAAGTCTTTCTGCACTGGATCCCATACACTCGCTGCATATTCAAGGTGCGGTCGGACGAGAGCGAAATAGCACCTTTCTTTTACTTTCTCATCCGATGACTTACTTTCTCATCTTTCACATCTGGTTAAAGGGGTTCTTCGGACGTAGGGAGTAAATCGCGATGAACTGAGAACAAATGGCACTCTGGTGAGAGAGTATTAACGGACGAAAAATATAAATATGAGATGAGGGACTCAGATGGGGCCCGCTTCTCGAGGAAATACTCCCTTTTGAGGAAGAGGGAGAAGAAACAAAGTGGGCAAAATGGTTCATTCGTGAATTTACTTCAATTTTTACTCCAACTTTCATTTTTATGTTTTACTCAATGCAATACTGCACGATGAAATCAATCGGAGAAGAGATGATTAGAGGAATAAGAGAAAATTCTAGAATCGGGTTTTGTCTTCGAGGTAATATTATTATTTTTATTGGGTGATTCCATTAATTGTTTGTCGTATTTTTGGTGGCCAATTAACTCCTTTTAACTTAATCAGTAAATGCTTTCATCGTTAAAAATATCTCTGGCAATAAAATATTCTAAAAAGCCTTAAAAAAGTTTCCCAAACTGTGAGCTTTATCAGAAATACCCATCACATATGCTTTTGCCACCTCACCATTAGGTATCTATGACTATCCGTTCGTTTGAAACATTAATCAATGCCTTATGGAATAAAATCGAGGATCTTGCGGAAAAACAGAGACGAACCAGAATTCAAAATCGATAGGTCTGAAAAGGGACACCAAAGAAAATTTACACTATCAATAGCTAATTACAGGCTAACATAATGCTTATTTCGTGGTGTCTATAACATGCTGAATATAAGCATGGCCTTAGTGCAATACCAGGTCGTGTTATATACACAGGTTAGGTTCTCCAAACATCAGTGATATAGAAAGCCATGTATACAAGATCGTTTTCCTTGTTCAAAAAATGAAAGATACTATTGAAGGATATATTATCACTGAGATGGAATTATATTCAAAAATAGACATGATACACGCTGCCTTCACCACATTGAAATCATAAATGAAATAAAAATGAATACTTTTTAGAAATGAGAAATAAGAATGCACGTACTGTTTTGTCAGACACACTGTCAAGTTTCATCCGATAAACGAATATTCCACATACACAATCATCCACATTTAATAACATAAAGGATAGCCTAAATCCGAGGAATAAAAAAATACTCTAGTAGAGCACGATACGGAAAGATTAATAAACAATTAACGTAGAGCAGTGAATCAAATAAATGGAAGATAATTTAAGAAATATTAATTGCCTACATAAATAGCAAAAAATAACATACACCAATTACAAATTCGGTGGATATGAAGGTGTTAGCAACTTCACGGAGTTGTATTTAAGAATTAAATTTGTAATTCATGGCTTCATGCGTCCCGATCAGAACTTATCCCTTTAGAAGCAGGTGAAACCTTTAAGAGGGATTGGATACTAGGCAATTGCTGAGTTTAAAAGAGTCCGGAGAAGACAGCGTGCCCATGAGATCTCTTCGGATTATTGGGAAGTTGTTGGAAGCGGAGGACGACATCTTCTGGAACAAGGAATAGTATGAGAGGGGAAAGGAAGGAAGAAAAAGAATCTGGGGATCAAGAGAAGAAGAAAAGGGATGTGAGGAGATTGGGGAATCATTGTCACGGGCAGATGCAAGAAGGAAATCTAAGTCTTGCACCAGGCACGGTTGCAAAATTGGAGTGTATAAAACGGACCACTGCCGCCTGCCCAGTAAGATGTGGAGTGGTGTGTTGCTGGCCCTCCTGCAGCAGGAGTCGTGGAAGAGGGATCGGACGCGGAGCACGGGAATAAATAAATGATGAAGGCAATGCGTCTTCCGAGCCTCCATATTTTTCCTCCGCATCCCAAATCCCACCAATGCCATCAACCCTATGCTGTCTCACTTACTCGCCTCACAAACAGTCGCGAAGCGCAGTTCACGTTCCTAGCATCCAGTGGAAAAGCCAAATGTGCTTCCTCTCATTCAAACTTAATTTTATCATTAAATAAATGGAACTGATAAAAAGTTTTAAGGTGTATGATTAAGAATAAAAGCTAAGAAAGTATTCCATACTCATTACAGCTTTATAAAATACATAATTTACGACGCAGTTAGTTATATGTATACAGCATGGTCTATGATATTTATTAACAAGAATATTGAAAATAAAATTATGCAAGCATACTTTTGCTGCAGCCAAACTTAACAGCGTTGATGTCATTAGCATTGTGATGTTCTGCTTTCAAAGTGAAGGCATGATTTCACGAGTTACTAAGGGCATGCATTCCTCTATACTATATTTATTATACACGTCTCTGAGATTAATCATTTATGCCTTCCACCATTACAGTGCAAAACTATAATTGAGAGCCTTAAAAAGTGGACATCACTGAAGACGTGATTGCTGAAATATGCCTCCATATATCCTGGGGTGTATGCAAAGAAATCGTCTTATAAGCGAAGAGTATTGCCAACTACAGCGATTCTGAATACCTGAGTTGATCTGTCTAATGATTTGAGTTTCCCATAAATTTTATTTATTTGTCATATCGAGATTAATATCATGGCTTAGGACGATATCTTTTAGAAATAGACCTAATACTTCTTACTGAAATGTAGGCCAATAAAAGTAATTAGGCAGCCGTCTTTTTTTGTAATCCTTATTATTTTACCTACCTGGAAAATCTTGTAACTCAAACTGTGCCTTTAATGGTTACTTTAATTCTTAGGAGCACATTACTTTTGATAGAACCAAAATAGAAAAATGTTTACGATTTTGATGGTTTTTGATTCATCGGAAAAACTTTTCGGTCCAAAAATGCTAGAAAAGATTTTAATTCTTGAAATTTAGTAAAATGCTAATCGATTTGCTGTGGTGAAGCTTTCTGTTTTATAGAGTAAACGGGTGTAGAAATTCTTAATCGCATATCTGGTACATCTCTCCGCGTATGCAGTCATTTTTCTACTATGTAAAGCTAGAATCAGTATGTGTAACTTGAGTGTAGTAGGAAGGAGTTCTTTACTCCAATGAGCCTGTTTCAGTAGAATACTTGAATTTAAGATAATCATTCCTTTTGATATCCAATTTAACTTTTTATGTAATGGTTGTCATTACCGCAAATTTCAGAGAATTTTTATGCCGCTGTGGTCATACTGGTATTCCTTTTTTGTTCATTACTCCAGTTTAGGATGGCAAGGTACACAGAGTCAAATCTGCTTACGATTCTAGGTTAAGTTTCACTCCAACTTACAAGTTATATTATGCACAAATAATCTATATGTTTTCATGTATGCAATCGCGAAGTAATAACTCAAGGACCTTTACCACTCAAATATCCTTACGTCCTCACTAATATAATATCCCCAAACTCTATTAGCATGGTTTAAAATCTAACTTAACTGTACCAACTTCCAGGAGCGTATTCAGGATAGGGACAATGGGGGGCTAAGGAGGGAGTAACCTCCCAGAAGTAGTGGGGGTCCGAACAAAATTACCATTCTATCTGGTGTAAATTGGATATCCAAGGGGAGGCTATAGCCCTCTTATACCCCTCTCCCCATAGATCTGGCACTGCCAACTTCTCTCTGCATTAAGTTGACGTACTGGACCCTCACCGCTTCCAAACTACTAGCCAACTTCGTGAAATGCAACTCCACTCTTGCTGGGTAACGGAGGAACACAGTCGCTGATTCAAGTGGCCTGGCGGTTGCGTTGACCTCTTAGACGCGTTGACTCGATGTAATGATTTGGGAGTGAATGCAGCTTGCTGCTCTTCCGTCGTCGCTGCCAACCTCGAGGTAGTTATAGAGGCTTGACATACGATGAATGAATGACGTTTCGCCAAAGCTTAACCTTGCATTTGCATCCCGCTGTTAGGGCTACGCTTTTGAAGCGTTTAGTACCATCAACTCTCTCTAATCTAATATACTCCCATAAATATGCATATGATTTTCCCATATAAGATAACCTCTGCCATGCGCCGGTACGAATTAGCTTTAAAATTATCACAGGTGTACCAAGAAAGACTATATTAATTTTATTATTTTTACCTTTATTAATACTAAATGTGTTGGTGGTATTTTAAAGGTATATCTTTTTTACATGATGATTTTTCTAGGATGTTGAGGGTAAACCGTTTTCCTTTAATGAAGGAAAATATTTTTCGTTTGTCGAAGTTTCATTGCCATGTCTTTTCGGAGACGTCTTTGGATAATGTTGCTCCATATTTTAAGGAGACCGTAGAATTTTCCAAATTTGCCGCGCCGCGTTAAATTAAAACCAGTTTTACTTCACCTGACGTATTCCGCATGATTTCTTTCGAAATAGAAGGTCAAAAGCGATATGAATCACTTTTATCCCCTCCCAGTGAATGGCAGTCTGGCTTCGGCCGAAAGGGGTCCTTAGTCTCCCCCTGTAATAAGTTTACACCCTCCAGGTCCGTATACTTTGGAAATTTTCCGAAACATATAAAAATAATATTTTCTTAAAAAAATGCACATAGATAGCTATACTTATATTCAAGTCATGATTTGATGAGATCAGGATAATGAAGGGAAATAGATTTTCGGATAGAGTAAGGTAGTTCCAGAAGTGACTAAAGTACTAAAATTAGTGGCGAAAAAATTAAGGCTAATTCATTTGCGTAAGATATCAGAAAAGGATACCACGCTTTTACTTTTACATGAAAATACTTCGAATACTTAAGATTATTCAGCGTGACATCTACTTACAACGATGAAAGACGCAAAAATTTGAAAATATTCTGCAGATATAAAAACTCCTCCCCACGGAAGTGAGGCATAAGGGACAAGAGGTACACCGAATGCACGCTCTGCTATAATTTCTACTCGAAGGGACAGCAGCGAAAAAATAACAAGTCGCGTAAGAGACAGCCCAGTCAAATTCCCGTTGCACAGCTTGTAACCACCGCGATTATGATGCCCACAACCGCTAGCGTTCACCATCGCGTTCGTATTCGCGTTCTTCTTTAGCTCCATTGTTTGGAAATGACTCTTCTTTGCTATCCTGAAAAAAAGACCTCTCCCACATGCCTCCAACATCAATATAGTAATATTCAAATACATGTTTTTGAGATTATGTAGATTAAACGATCAAAGATTTTTAAAGTTGACAATAAAATAATTATTGATATTTTCACATTAAGGGTTAATCACCGACAAAATTAGGCTAAATGCAAATTTCAAATAAGTAAATCAATGTATATGGTCTGTGATACACTAAAAAAACTTATTACGTGAGTACACTGAAACGTCAAAACATTTCTTGCTAAGTTTTCCCGTTCAGTGTGCAACCTCCATTGACGATAGTTATCTATCAAAACAAAGTGAACAACAAAGAACAACACACGGCCCATGCACAATACCGACGAATTGTGGAGAAGCGGAGACCCTATAGGTATGATTGGATGACATCATAAACACGTCACAACCGTTCTCACTATTTTATCCGTCCAGAATGAACCCTTCATTGAGGATAGGTATCTCTAAAAATAGAGTGAACAACATCAAGAAAAACGAGGACGATGCACAAGACAGGAGTAGCCGTGGAGCGAAAACAAACTAACATAAGCCAATTATTCTCCAGTAGTAGCTCGAGGTGCAAGAGATGGATCGAGAATCGGTAAACTATAGGAAAATGAATTTTTTTATCAAAGCTAACTCAAAATTAAATTAAATTGGTGTAATAGCGCAATCTCAATTCGTACAAGCGTATCCGCCAACCCATAACTCACTGCCCAGTCGCAGAGCGCTGTATCCACCTCCAGTCTTGCGCCATACGCCATCCGTGACACGCACATTGCGATCATGCTTGGCGTTTTTCACCCATGGACGCGTGTTTGCCAACTCTCTCCAAAATAGTCCCTATTACATTTCCCGGAGACCTGTGAATTCCGCACTCACCTCTAAATGTAGAGTCCTCTTTTTTTCGGCAGCCGTCAACACAAGTGTTCCCTCGCCCTCCGACACGGCAGTGCCTCACCGAAATAAAAGCGCAAGTGTTCGCTCTCACGGAAACCACGAGAAAGGCTGAATGAAACGCGATGATGGGCTTAAGTGTTTGTCGCACATGTATGGATGCAGAGGGAGATAGAGAGAGAACGAGCAGGTTGTGTGAATGGCGCTTGAGAGGAAGAGTTCAGCTTGCCATAAAAAGAAAGCGATGTCTTTGATGGGAATAATTGTTGTTGTTGTAACACTAAAGAGCTGGAAATCGGTGTCGATCTGTAAAAGGAAGATAAAATTTTAATGAGTTCCTCGTCAGTGGCCAATTCATGACCTGCTACACTTCCTGACTTCCCCAAAGAGTTCTCTTTCTATATTTATCTCTAACTGTATTAAATCGAGCATGTCCCCGAAACTTTTTATCAATTAATACTTTTTTGAATTGATCTTTACATAATCGTGATCAATCTGTAATCATAAACACTAGTTATTTCTGTATAATGAAATTAACTTTTAGATACCCTTAAGCCATATTTCCCTAAATAACGGTTATTAATTCTAAAAAATACTCCATTCATTCAACGGATTTCATTAAAAATAGCTTCGATGAAGATAGGAATTATAACTTGATGGGCTATGAATTAAAAGTTAAGAAATTAATGCCCGTAATTAAAGCGTGTAATAAGGAACATTTTCATTCAGGTTTATCTGAATTGCGTAACAACTGACGATAAATTTGACCCAAATACGTTGCATTACATAAATCTAAATTACGAATTACACCGAAATGTTATACACTTACTAGGCATTTTAAACTACAAATCAGTTATTAAGTCTTTTCAATCCAAATAAGGAGTACAGGGAGTTTTAGAGAAAGACACAAGTATTAGGCATATAAAGAGACCATTCACTCATTCGCTTCATACACAAATCGAAGTCATTTGTCGACATTGTTATTTGACAAAAATTTGACAAGGAAATACCGCGATGAGAGGTAAAATATTATATAGCTATCCGTGGAGATATTAAATAAGGTTGTATAGTGGACAAATATTTATACCATAATGCTAAAACCCAAATTTTATCCAACGATTTTATAGAAATCTCAAGGAAATGGTAAACTATTATCGAGATGATGGATTCATTTGCCTCGCATTTGACTGCATGCCCTTGTGCCCTAAATATTCTTTGCGGAACTGAAACCCCGAACCCACTCTGAGTGCCAGAACAGAACGTGCATATGGATAGAGGGGCCAGTTGGTTAGGTAAGCGTGAAAAAGGGATAATATGGGTGCGACATGTGCAAATGGCTCTACCAATGACCTTTCTGCCTCCTACTTGCACCCTCCAACCACTGGAAGTGGCATGAAGTTTCACGTACTTACCACAAAACGGACTGTCGCCACCATTCACCACAGCTGCGATTCCAGTTGTACTGACGCAAAACTAACTCCTACACCACATCCAACGTTGAGATAAAAAAAACTTGAGAAGCAAGTACTAACAGGAAAGGAAAAATTAAAAGTCTTTCCAATAACTTGGTAACAAGGTGACTGCTAGGAAAAACATACAAGTAAATATCATAGCGAAGAGGACAAGGTAATTTAAACACAGAGGGTGCAGAAAAGGAACGAATTGATTTGAAATGAAAATATTGCATCCAATTCGAAAACTTTTCAATCAACTTTGAATTGATTCTAATTCATGAAGATTGCTTTACGTATCAAGAAAAGGTGCTTTATATTTACCGCTTTCAATGTACGGCATAGATCCATTTCATAGTCATTTTTATCGTTGCTTTAGATAGCATCGCCTTCTTGACAGTTTTCTTTAGCGGTTCAGTTATTCTTTTTACTGTCAAGAACCTAGTTAAAGTCGCAGATGGCATCATCCTAATATTTTATCTTTGATTTATTTGATCAATCACCAAATTTAATCAATCATACATTTTTCACACGTAAGCTGCATCATAGAAAATGTCTTTCGTAAATAAACATACTTGGGATAGAATACGCAGCTTAAAAACCTGTATCAAATTGAACGAAATTTGACATTAGGGATATTAGTAAGTTCAGAACATATATTCTAATGCAAATTATACGTATTGTCGTGGTTCATTTAGTGTTCATGTAAGTGGTTTTCGTTGTATTGATCAAACTAATAATTACGTCTTCCCATTACTGAGCTGAAATCATCCTATCATTAACTGTAGTGCCCTCAATGAATGCGGTAAGGATAGAAATTAAAGTTTCATTTTTTTTAATTTTGGAAAGATTATGATAGCCAGTTCTCCTTCCTCAAACTCTTATGCATTCGGCATAATTGAGCCATTAACGCCCTGCAGTCTACAATAAGTGAACGTTCTCAACGGTAATGAATTCATTGATGTTCAAGATAAGATGAATATCACATATAACTAATAGACTTCAATAATTTCAGTTCAAAATAAATTATTATAAATACCAAAATACGAATTTAAGGCACATACATTCATGAAAGCTTTAGGTACAGATGACATCATTTTAAACGTATCATGTTCCAAAAACTTTTCTCTTCAAAATAGTTCAGTTCCATTGGTTCTTATGCTTGTGGGCCGGGGCCACAAGTATCCTCAACACAGTCGTGTTTTCATTTCAGCAAAAAATAGATTTCAGGGGACGACCGCAGTAATCTGTTCACACAAGCGATCCTTTCAAGGCGGAGTAGGGGAGTGGGATGACCCGAGAAGCGATCTGGGACAACAAATGACGACGCGAGGGCGAGGGGCCAGCTTGGAAGGTGCTGGACCAGGCCAAGGGGAGATAGTATATAAGCGCCTGTTGCGAGGGTAGCTTGGGAAGGGAGTTGTTTGCATTGGCGGCTTGCAAACGATCCATGTAGGGATGGGGATAAACCCAGGAGCCGAAATTATGACCCTCCACAACCACGTCGGGTGACTAATACGAAGAAGTCAGGACGCTAACAGGATGAATACGCGAGTACTTGCGCGTAAGCTACTTTGATATACTGCTGTGGATTCAGCGATGTGCGATAAATATGAAAGGACCAGCAAAACAGGACTCCTATTTACCGGTCAAAAAGGCAACAGGACAAACGTCCTAGATCGTGGAAGATGAGGGTAGTTTAAATTTGTTTCACTTTATTTAAGGGAATACATCGAGAAGAAATTAAATAATGCTCAACCGCTATACACATACATTCCAACGAAATCTCTGATTCCCTCTTCGCCACATTCACACCTCGTCTTTCAAAAATCAATGAAGGAAACGATTTATGCCTATGATAGACAAAATACATCTATAGGAAACTGCATGAAGGGCAGAGGAAAATGATGAGAGGGTTAGTATGTTATAGCAGTAATAAATCTTCTATCATCATTTTAGATATTTCTTACATTCGCAACAATATATTTCTCCAGACTACACAAATTAAACGGTCAATTTTTGACCAGTTAACTAGGTATATATTCATCTTATATTAATTAGAGGGACAACGAAGACATTTTCTACACAAGGTAGATTAGAGTATCCATCCACTGAAGTTATTTAGGTAGATTGAGGTAAATTTTATCAAAATACGTTAAATTCAATCCACATAAATGATTGCTAATGAAGCAACACTCTACGTGGAAAGAGAAGTTATGCTGTACGAAAATAAATTATTCGAGGACGCATCAACTAGCGCCTTTTGCTTTGCTTCCTGCTTACGGTTTTAAATTTAGTTTCAATATTAAGGACAATGCAGCGAAATAAAATGAATCAAAGAAATAAATACACATACCTAATCACTAGTCAGCAATCCTAAGATTGGTTTGACACCGCTCTCCACTCAAATCTCTTATCAGATAACCATTTCAAACCTTCGAATTTCTTCTCTATCACATCTTTCTGCACCTGTTCCATATTTTTGTCCGAAGTCTTCCTTTTCCGTTCTGCCATCCACCTGTCCCTCGATGATTGTATTTATCAGTCCATCATGTCTCAAGATGTGGCCTATAAGGTTGTTCCGTCATCTTGTTAAGGTTTTCATGAAGCTTCTCTTCTCTCCTACTCTTCTTAAGACTTCCTCATTACTAACTCGGTCAATCCATTTGATCCTCATCACTCATCTGTTAAACAATACGGAAAAATAAAATTTTAAGTAGTATAAAAGAAGATATTAGAAGGATCTTCAAAAGGTGGGTGGGGATATAGTATTACGATGAATTGGAGAGGTCAACGTAGGCGGATATTAATAGATGGGAAAGTAAGTGGAACCTGCAGGTCCGTCAATACTTCTCCTCCGCCCGAAAACACCTCTCTCGCTCCGGTGTGAAATCCTCCCCTATATCCTCTTTCCACGCTCCGGCACCCAGACCAACTAATTCCAGAATCCGTACCCGTCCATTAGCCGTCGCAGTAATAAGCAATCAGGAGTGTAGGGAATGGTTGAGGTGAAGGAGGGGATCTGTAAACTATAAAGAAGGTATAAGACTGGGGCGGCAGGAGGTCTGCAAAATTTTACGATCACCCTAGATACTCCCGTAGTTTCGTCCTTTGGGCCAAGAGGGGTGACAGGATAGCAGGTTATCGCGGAAGGAAAGTGGAAGGGAAGGGGTGACCGGAAATCGGAGATATGATCTGAAATGAAGGATGGAGAGTCAGAGGCTGCTAGGATAAGGTAAAAAGGGCTGACTCATTGGCCCCTCTACCATTTGGACTTCCCTACATGGAACCCGCACAGTAATTTTCATTAAAATACCTCATCATGACCAAGAGAGGGAGCTAACGAAGAGGGACAAGTCCTTCCTTAGAGCTACTTTTTAATGTACTGGATTTAAAAAAGTAGTTTTGCACGCAAGCACACACATGGGGTCAAATTTATACACACCAAGGATGAAATCCGCCATGAAAAATAATTTTGCCATCCAAAAATCAAATCAAATCATCAATCAGCTCACCCGCTATTCGAATCCAGATATCTCAATTGCCGGTCAGGTATGTAATCAGTTACACCACCACTGCTAAAATATATCACCAGTTTGCAGGCTTGGGGATGTAAATGACAGCATTCTGACCGGTAATAGGGAGATCAGGGTTCGATTCCAATCATAGCCAAATAATTTTTTCTAAAGTATTTCAACTTTGCTGTATATTAATATTTTTTAAATTCTAAGTCTTCTCCCTTTCTAGGCTCCTATCGCATGAGTTTTCAAGATGTTGATTTGAAGATTGGTAGAATAAATAAATAAATAAAATTGGTAGAAGCAACACCTTATTTCTGCATATCGGCATTTTTGAAGGGTAAAAGGAGTAGGGCTTTTATTGCATTCCGTATTGTGGCGAGTACATTTTTTTGTCTCGCAGAGTTAACGCTTTACAATAGAATAAAAACTATAGCTATTGCGTTCTAAGGATAGCCTTGGTAAAATTTACCTTACGGGAAAAAATTGCCAATTTTAGAAATAAATATTAACAAATGTAGTACAATACAAATGCCAACATATTAGCCAGTGAAGCAAGATGATTTACGATTCTTAATTATCTGATTAATGCCTATTTAGTTTATCATACTAGAGGGAGGGACCATTAAAGAATCATTTGTCTTAATCTAAAGATATTTGTAGTAAATATTTATCTAACAATTCCTCAAATGCTACCACCTTGTTAGAGGACCTTTAATTTACTCTATGAAGAGCAGTGATGCCATAAGCCCGCGTTTATCCTCCATCAAAAGAGGTATGGGAGAATATTTGGTGGAAATATGCTTCAACTCCGCTATAAGCCATGTTTTCTTCTATATTCAGAGGGAACTTTGGGGGAACTCATCGCGAAGTTAGGAGAAAATGGAATTGGAAATATTTGGGTGAAAGAAGAAATATATATATATATAAATATAAATATATATATATATATATATATAAATATATATAAAAAAGTATAGGAGGAAGGAACAGCAGAGGGTAAAAGAAATTGGTAGAACAACACACAAATATAAAAAAATATATTAAATGCCGATTTCATTTCACTCCTCAACACTATTCAACTTCTGTTCGTTGCGTATATTTATGGAACTGCCCAAAATATATGCATTTCATTTTATCCATAATTACTCACCCAGAAAGAGAATCTCTTACACCTTACGTCACTTTTACTCGAGAAATCTTCCATGAGTAACAGCTATGTCCAAATAGGTTTTTTCCTTAGATAAAGAGATTCACGATGGCATCATGTAAAAATAAAACCAAACGCAATATTTCCTATTCCCGTGGTTATTTTTAATCAACATATGGTATCCGTGGAAAACTAGCATAATCACGGCCAAAAGAAGCGAACGATGATAGATAAGCAGAAGGTACAAAAGAGGTGGTAAGGGAGGGTTTGCCGTCAAGAGATTTTTGAGGAATGGCATGCGAGCACAAACATTTCTAATATCTTTCCGCGCCAAAAGATAAGACTGGAGATGAATTTCAGCGCTAACCTCATGATTGTGGTATCAACATCGGTAAGAGTAAATTTGGTTTCGACTGAAGAGAATTATTTCAATTTTAACATAATCCATTCCTTATGTTCCAGTGTGTCCCTTTTGTTTTACGTAATGACTAATGCACCTGATGTACTCCACAATAAATACGTACAGTCTGCAGAAAATTAAGGCTCCAATTTATAATCTCACCTTACTTCAATAATAAGAATTTTGTGCCAAAATTATACTACTAGTCAATGTTCACGTTTTAAGGAAAGAGTTTTGATTTTGATTGGATTATGAGCTCGCTTAGTTACGTTGGAATAGTTTGGGAATATAGCTACAAACCAGAATCAAATTTCAATATGAATCCCGAAAAGGCAAAATAATTGTTCAATGCATTAATTATTGAACGTATTCTCATGCCATTTACATAGTTTCTGCCTATACAACTCACCAAATACCCAAGTGATGTAACCAAAGAGAGAGCAGATCAAATTACCTGGAAAGGAAGAAAAATACAGTTGATTTCAAATTACATTTTTATGATTAATATACTACTTGAGTAAATTATTATTCATTGTCTGATTAACGTCATAATTTAAAGATGTATTATGAAATTGAAATTTTACCTATGTGCCACTAAAGACAATTTTTAAAATTAAGCCCTTTTGCTGACATGATAAGGACTTGTATAGAGCTTGATTTTCATGGAAAATAAAATTTTCCATTAGCGCAGTTAAAAAATTGAGATACTCATAAGATTTTCTGATGCTTTATAATCTAAAATATGTTAAATATATTAAAAACATTTCAACAGGAGATATTGCTAACTAGAGGTCCAAAAATCCCAAATTCTTACCCGTTTGGAACTCCCGCTTGTAAATCAAAACCTCTTTCTCGAATTCATTTTTCACCTTTCTAGATAAGGTGATTTATACTATCCAACCAACTTCCGGCCGTAGAGATACCACAGCGATCTTCGGTCTCAGGAGTATGATTTCAATAGGAAAATGACGTTAACGGATGTTAAACTTCCGCCAAAGTGTATTCCAAGGTGAGAATAAGGTTGAATGATTACTGATAACGCAGAAAATATTTGAAATTTGAAATCTTGAATCCTCATTTTCAGCAACCATCCCTATCTTTTCGTACCTGTGACGACCACTGGTTTAATAATTACCATCAATATCATCGGCTGTCTCGCAACAAAAGTATATATGCTAATTGAAATATTTTGCACCAAATTTTACAATGGCAGTGAAGGATGATGACAATTTTGAAAAGAAGTTTTCCGACTTTATCCAATATTTATTTTCTGTTTCATACAGAAATAAGCAACCCCTTTTCAATATAAGCAACAGCCAGCGTTCAAATAGTTCATGGCAATGTATCACAATTGTTTTATATTTTTTAAGAGTCATCCACTCGATGTATGCATCTTAAATTTAGCTGGATAAAACTAACGGTACTATTTGGCAAGAAAGAGTTCTCTTTGCACGTTACAGGTTGATTCTGTTTTATAATGTAAGGTACGTAATTTCGTGCGTAGTGTTCCTAAGATAATTTCTCCCACCACGCACATTCTTCATCTCCGCTCGCTCTACACGCACCTGTTTAAGACCATTTCATCCTCGCTTCAATCCTTTCCTTCTGCTTTAATCCGCAAACCTATATCCCCATTTCTCCTTCCACTGCAAGAGGAAAGGAGGCGAGAAGAAAAACACACCTCGAGTTCAGGACCGAGAGGAAAAAAAAACCTTTTGTGCCGGAATAATGTAGGAGTTAGACGGTGAAGAACAGAAGGGGCAAATCGGATGCGTGCATACGATACGACATCTACAATCCCTTTCCTCTTTTTGTCCTTGCGCCCAAAAAGGATAAACCGGAAGATGAAAGAGGAGTAAAGCGTGTCAGCAAACATGGTGGTTATATGTCGTATGCACTTTCCCCAACCCACACTAACCAATGCGTCGTTCCCACATTGCATTACGGAAAGACTCGCTTGGATAACCAACCAGTGCAACAACTAGCATCATCTTTGTCCTTTTTAAAATCACCTATCATTAATTGATTTAATTCAATTTGAGAGGAAAATTCCAAACATAATATTATAGAAAGTATAATTTATCAGGTATTGGGGAAAAGTTTATGTTTACTCGGCTACCTACGAAAGCAGGTATCTGTAGACATGTTTTCTCCGCAGTATAGAAATGTGCTAATCTTAAATTACATTTTTTAGATACTTCACCATTTTTATCGCTAGTTAATAAAAAACATATTGAGATCGCAAAATTAAGCTAATTTTTCCTGTTTTTGTATTTCACAAGATTTCAACCCTAACTGCGTAAACTCCACAAAAACGTAACTGGTGGTTACGAGTTTAGGGAGCAGAATATAGAATATAAACAAGGGTTGCTTTTTCAACCAAAAAAAATATATGTACTCTGCCGTTTCATATTAGTCATCGTTATAGGCCCTGTTGGTGGAAATGCGACGAAGGGCAACATGGACGAAGCTATAGCCAAAAATGTAGGGACATCGACATCGGCTGTCAGAAAGCGCATTCTACCTGTCACACTTTTCACCTTAAATTAAAGAGCCTTAAAATTCTCTCTTTTCTTACCCAACGAGGCTAGCAGTCAAGGGATTGTGATAAGGGTGGATAAGGAGTTTGTAGGGATCATAGGAGAGCCACCCCAACATGCGCCGCTCAATACTCCCCGCCTTGACTTGCTCTAATGGCCTCAGTGATAGCAGTGAGTTATCAGAACTATATGCTTTTGTCAAGCGACCCTTCCTCAATGGTCGGAATCGATGATGAAAGGCTAAAATAGCAGGGAGAGTGTTCAGCGGAGTAAGTGTACTAGGATTGCTTGGGGAAGCGTCAACTTCCACATGCAAGATACTGCAATAATTCAAACTCAAGATGTTCAAAAATACATAAAAATCCATTTCATCAGATTTCCACAGTAAATAACTTGAACATTACCTACATATTTCTCCGGAATAAGCCTTCATACATCTCACATTTAACCATCAATAATAAAGAAAAACAAATCGGCAGAAAATACGTTAACCAAATATTTTGCATCTATAAATGTGGCATCGGTGAAAATTATTCTTTTTCGCAAATTTGAGATAAGAAATCGATAGAGACCGTTAAGGAGTTGCTTCATAAGTTCAGTTTGCTAATTTTCAATTCGAGGACTCATCATTTAAACGGATACTTATTTATGCAAGTACAGCTGTAAGTATTCCCTACCCTTTCCACTATACCCGTCTGTTATCATTTCTTTCCTAAAATCCCCATGTCATTGGAAATCATTCCATCGCTTCGCATCATCACGAATGGGGAATATTTTAGCTCCAAATATTAAATTTTCTCATTTCTCTTTGCATCCACCACTAATTCTAGTATCCAAGTAAGTTTGTGACCTA
The DNA here is from genome assembly GCF_921293095.1 of Ischnura elegans. NCBI lineage: Eukaryota > Metazoa > Arthropoda > Insecta > Odonata > Coenagrionidae > Ischnura > Ischnura elegans. The sequence continues at coordinate 51,248,699 of NC_060254.1, read as the reverse complement.
TCATTTGTCTTCGAGGTGATGGCATCCCCAAAAAAATCCTCAATTTGGATACTTTTTCTGATCTTGCTCAGTATCTCTCCAGGACACCGTAATGTAGACCCTTACGATAACATGTAGCCAAGGAGGATGCTATGGAAGCATAGTTCTCCCAAGGAATTTTGTAACCTTTCCCTAAAACAAAGTATACTAGCGAAAAATCACAACGGCAGTTAGAGTGCCATCAATTACATAAAAACCTATATTTCTGGTATGTCTCTCAATATAGTAATCCATTTGCTAATGGACTTTGTTCACCTTCGTCATTTAAAAGTGTCTAGCAAGAGGACTGCATAGAGGAGGCCCCATTCTAACCCGTAAAATGTTGATTTCTGTTGCCACTTCGGTCGCATTTTATTTGGTATTCAAAATAGTCCGCGGCTCCGTGATAAGTGCAAAAATATCTATTTTTTCCAATATTTTGCAGTAATTTTTTGTGATTGCGAGGAATATCATTACGCTTCTATAAATTTGATAGATAACATCATCATCTATATAAATTTCGGTTAAAACAGCTGATTATACCTTATTCCCTCCTGAAACCTGGATCGATTTGCCCGCCAGCGACGCGAGTGATGAATTTGGTAAGCCAATTTAAATGCGCGGTGGTTAACAACACATTTATAGGACGACTTGAGGAACCTCTTTTTAAATATTCGTGGTTGAGTGTTACATCCATAAAACAAAGAGACTTTTTGTTCGAGGATAGAAGAAAGCTGATAGAAGAAACCACGTATGTCGATTCTGAACACGCAACTCGAACAAGTATCTGACCCACCCTCGTCACATGACCAGATATTGACAGAATCGATAAAAAAGAAAATTGATAGAATATCGATAAGGGGACACCCATTAACTAGTTGAATCATTTTGTGTAGGGTAGAGGGACAATCCAAATCTCACCTAATCTCACTCAGGGAAGAGGTCCTGGAAAGTATCACGTAATTTTTCTGCTATAAATTGTGGAAACTTGTAAAAATAAAAATATTTAACCAATTGTTTTTTAATAATCCAACGCAAGCCGCAATTCCGTCAGCCTTGCGAATGGCGATTTCTGTAAACCTATTCAAATGCGTGACGGGTGACAAAAAATTTTAAGGCATACTTGAGGATTCTCTTTTGTAATATTTGTGGACATAAACATTTTTCACACGCAACCGACACCTTACGCTTAACAGCCCAACTCACTGTTCCCCCTCTCCGCTTCCTCACCTTCCACTCCGAAGCCTTCCTCCCCTCCTCACTCAAACACATTATGCTCCCTCACACTCTCCCAAAACACTATCACAGAGCGACGAACAACTTGATGAAAGCCCCGAAGGCGCCGTACAATAGACCGCTGAATCTACCGTCCGCAAATGATTGACACCATAGCCGCCGGTGTTAAAGGAGACGGTTCAATATAGTAGAACTGATGTTTATCGATTTAAGTCTTGGTGGACGTAAAATACTGCCACGGGATACAATTACAGATTCTTTTAACAGATTTATGAAATGTGCATCGCTATGTAGCGATCAAATGTAGAAAGATAAATAATAAGGACTTTTTCCGATTTAATAAATGATTCAAAAAAATTCTCTAATGATATTAATTTGATTAAAAGTATTTTAATCCCAAATATATGGGTGACATTTATTTATTCATCACAATTTCCCCGGAAAACAGAACAATTACGCCATTACCTCAGGAGTTCAATTGTTGTTTCTGTATTGTAACAATCAACAACAGACTATAACACAAACCCATGTCCTGGCAGGTAGGCGGGACTCGAGCCCACGACCTTCGGTATGGTAGGCGAGGACTTATTCCCGCCACCACCGAGGCCGACAATTCCACTCGGTTCAATTCACAATTAATATTTTTATAACACATTTTATACAATGAATTCAAGAATCGACAAATTTGGATAAAACGTGAAATTGCTAATTGCATATCCTCCTCTCCCTTTTCACGTTTAATGCACAAGTGGCGCAACAAGTTTTTTTATTCAGGACCTGCATGAGAATCCACTGCAGTAATAACCGAAAAGTCATGAACTCAAAAGTGAATCCACGTATTTGCAATTAACTGCCCTATTTCTCCCAGCATTAATCATAGGGACGAATTTGACTGCAATTCCAGAAACTGGGCTATTTAATGGCCAAAATGAACCACACCACATATATTCGAAAAAAAGTTATGATCTAGGAGAGAACGCGGAGATTCACAAGCGATGACCCAATGCACATTATGACCCAAATTTTTGACGCTTCCGGATCGCGGTAAAGTATGAACAGAGCCGAACGCTTTCTACTTCATTTGCAGTCCGACATTAAAACGTCATTCACGGGACTGACTGCATCTTCATTAGAGCCGGCTTCAGACACTGAAGTCACCTCACATATAGAAGAGCATATCCCTTGGGAGCTGCACATTTGAGCACTGCAGAAGAAGTCCCTCAGTCTCACTTCAACCCTAACCGTCTTCCTCCTTGTGAGGAGATAAAACTCGTTTTCATTCAATGAAAGTTCTTGACCTCAGTGGAATTCAGTTTAGAGTCCCTAACGACGCCCAGCTTGTCTCATGAAAGATCTCTGCGCACGGAGTCGATTCTTATTTTTTCTTCCATGTTGACGTCATTTCACCAAAGCTTAAGTTTCATTCACTACAGATCTTTTTTTTCGAGTCAGCTGAGATGAAGAGGGGAAAAGGAGTAAAAGACGGAAAAAATACAATAAAAGGTGAGAGGTGCGATGAGGGTGTTTTTTAAGGATGCGAAAAAAGGTTAGGTGGGGTAGGGGTAGGTGGAGAGGGGAGCAGAAGGTGAGGGGGCGGAAGTGGACGGAGGGGAGGGAAGGTGGAAGGGGTGGGTAATTGAGAGAGGGGAGGCAGGGGTGAGTGGATTCGGGGAGAAGAGCATACATATATTTAAAAATGAGAACTATTTAAGTTCAGCATTCTTTCGGGCTGCATCCGCGTCCGTTGTCGAAGAACCACAACAGTTTCGCCAGCTCTCCTGCCAGCGTCCTCAGCCTTCACCTGAGGACGCTGGCAGGAGAGCTGGCGAAACTGTTGTGGTTCTTCGACAACGGACGCGGATGCAGCCCGAAAGAATGCTGAACTCAAGTAATCACCGCGGAAACCTACGTACGAACATGAGAACTATTTAGTCTATTTTGAATGCCTGTCGCGGGTAAGGGTCGTCATTTTCGAGTGTTGGTTTGAACTATTCGTTGTTAATTATTTATATATATATATATATATATATAAATAATATAAGTGAACTTATTCTTGCCCTAGGGTGGGCACATAGGAAAATTTAGCGGTGGAGATAAACGAAAAATAAAAATCAAAAGTAGGGAACTTACGGAGAAAGGTTGTTTCCCTCTTATGCGTAACCAACTGGTGGGAAGTTAGTTACCTCCTGTTCACGCCACAGTAGGCCTTGGTGGTAAGTTGAAATATCGGAGAAACATTGTTGCGCACAAGTATATCCGATATTGAGCATTAAATGTTTTCGAAATAAGTTACCCGATAAAAATCTTGATATACATCTCCATAGCAAAATTAAAATTTGAAACCCGATAAAATATCTAAATATTTAAAATTGAGGAATAATAAGTTGCCATGATTTATCAACCGACTGATTATCACCACCTGATAACATACCACGATATGTGTCATCCGCTAATATCCGGCATCAGGATATACAATCCGATTAATCGTGATAATTATTCAGCTGGTAAATTTTTGCCAATTGATGCATCACGATTTTTACCGTGACATTCTTATTGAGCCCCTCAATTACCGTTCCGATATCAGCTACCGTGATCGCCAAAATTCAATGTTCAAAAATCGTCGAATTATGATACTTATTTTTTAAATATTGTCTTGTCTTAAGTGATAGGTCGGGAAGAAAAATGAATGGATGACCGGAAGTGTATTTAGAAAACGATAAAACGCAAACTGAGTAATATGAATGATTTTTCGAAGGAACGTGATAATCGCCAAATGGATACGAAATCGATGAAATGGAACAGGAGATGCGAATTCTCTTTTTCGGTTACGCTCATACCTATCGAAATACTACCATGTTTCACATTCAACTACAATGAAAACGTAATAACATGGAGTAAAGAGAATTGAATGCCAAAAGCAGATTTCAATAAACCCACACATTGGAAAATTTGTAAGAAGAAATTCATTTTGAAAAAATCGTAATGGAGCTGAGATTCATCTATACACATTTTCACTCACAAAGGATATATAGAAGACTTTAATTTGTATCATACTCATGCTAGTATTGACTTCAATATAGTCGAGTCTAAAGCAGTCAAAACGTCGGAATCCTTCCCCCTTTTATAAAATCTCAAGGGTGGAATGAGAGCAAAAAAGGGGCGAAAAGACTAAGAACACGGAAGAAAAAGGGATAAAAAAGAAGACGGTGGAATATTTGGGGGGTGAGATCACAGGGAACATTCTCCCCCACAAATTTTATCAAAAATGTTTCATTTTCATTATTTTTTTAATTTTAAATTTGCAATTCATTTCTTCTCCACTGTTAAACTTTTTAAATATCTGGAATTGTTCAATTTATTCTCTATTTAATATTTAAAATAAACTTTTGGCAAAAAAAAGGTCAAAAATGCGCAAAAAAATTACAAGAGAGAACGCCCTTCTGACCGGGGGAGGAGGTATTTCATTCTCTCCATATCCAGGTCCCCCCCCCCCCGAAATTCAATGTTGAATCGGCCCCTGAAAGAAGGAGAAGGAGGGTAAAGTAGAGTCCCTCCTCTTTTCGATCCTCCCTACCCTCTTTCTCTTTGATACTGCTCCGTTTACCGCTTTGCATCCTCGTGATCCCCTTTACCGCGCCATCCTAACCTCCTTTTTATCCCCATCACACTCCGACGGCTTCGTCTTTTCACACACTAATGACGTGTGACCGCCAAGAGTGCGACTTCCACCGTGCGAACGGGCCCGCGACCACTCCTACTCCACTTCACTGCGTTCCCTCTTCCCGAAGGAGGCTAAAGGCTCGAAAGGACCTCACAGACGAATAAAAAAAAGAAATACGGCAAAAAGTGTGATGCTCTCTCACGCTTTTTTCCAGAAATTAAAAGACTCACTCGAGAGCCTCCGGCATGGTCCGAATAAAACTGTTTCTGAGAGGTGTTCTGGCGTACGTACTTTTATTCTCCACTTTTATCACCATTCTACCACTTCCTTGATCATCTTCATTCTCTCCTTTACTGCGTAAAATAACTATTAAACCAACGGTGAGTATTAAACCAACGGTATGTATTACTTTCAATAATTTGCATTGAAATATGATGACTCCCACCCCCTAGAGTGTTTCCGTCCTTCGGATTAAAGGCCATGCCTCTAATGAAGGTGAGCACCTCCAGACGACAAATCTATTTGGATTGGTCATACTCATTGATCTGAAAGACGAATGTGTGATCAGAAATTAACAGACAAACGTGAAAAGCCTAGCTGGTTATTGAGAATCAAGTACAAATGCGTTTCGCAACCTTAATGAATTCATTTAACTATAGTATCTCGATGCTAAGATTGGTATTATACCACCCTAAATTTATTCATATCCCAAGCAAGTTCTTTTATCTCCCTCAAGCTTTCCTTCGCCGATTCATTCTTGATCAATTGTAGTCACACACCCCTTTGTCTTCCTTTCGGGAATTTCTAATTAATTCTTCCTTCTAATTTGTTAACTGCTGTCTCTCGTACCAGCGGGCCCATACACCGTGATATTTGTTCATAAAAATCATTTTTCACATGCAGTAACCACAATTTGGTGAGAACATTTTAACAAAACATGAATTAGACAAAACACAATAACAACGCAAAAACTAACAAAGAACAGATGACGTGAATAGGCGATGGGAGGCCGCCAGCAATTATGCACTTCTTCATATGAGTGAAGGTGGAGACCTCGGTGTTCAGTACAGAGACACTCATTACACCGCAGGCATCGTAGCATTTAACGGCTACAATACTGCGATATGTAAGGCAAGTGGAAACCACCACACTATTACCCCGAGGAGTCCCAGCTACTCCGACTTTAAATAAGCAGACATGATGGAATTCTCTCAGACTGAGAGGAAAACAGTCAATGGGCTGACAGATGGGACAAAGCTTTTACGGTGAAATATTTGCATGGCAAGTAAATAGGATCGATGGAAGGAGGGAGTGAAATTAAAAGGGATGAGAGTCGAAATAAGGTGAGCACTTGGTTAGGGAGATCCTGGAACAGCGTGAGTATTGGCGTTTCATTGGTTTTAATGGCCATTTTGTTATTTTCAGAGAGGATTTCAGGTAAGAGCAAGGAACTTCAAAGTTATAATATTTAACGTACATTACAGTATTATCTTGTATTCTGTTTTACATAAGTAAGGGATCGTTGAACACAGAGTTGCGAAGGGATGCATGGGTGAGTGGAGGAAATTTTGGGAGGGGAAAAGAGGTTAACTTCTCGTTGGGGACGCTAGTGTGATTCCCGACAGTAGAGACGGTGGACATGGCATTGATTGATTGTCTCACTGCTGGTTAAGTCGAGGCCTTCCCTACTCTCACCCTCCAACGCCCATTAAAATCCTTTGCCACCTCCAACCCTTCAGACATCGCATAGATGTAGCCAGTGTCCGTTAATAATCGAGTACAAGTGATTGGATAACCAGTAACGATTACTTTTGCAGTAATTTGTACTAGTAACGTTTACTCTTTAGGTACGTAATGTAAGTGTTATTTGTAATTTACTCCTCGAGTGAAAGAGTAATCATTACCTATTCGTAATCGACGATTAATTTACCGATTTCAATGATTAACCTAGGCCTCCAGATAACTTTGAGTCCCTGAGTACCATAATGTGCTTGCTTAAGTTAAGCCACTCTTACGTTGTAGCCTACTTATAATGGGTACAAAATATGACACTCCGTATGCCGCTGCACTAGTTAGAATTGAATGCATCGCAAGTAAAATTGCAATTAGTAATTCTCACGGCTGAGCTTTAAGGCACTGAGTGCGTCCACCGGTTTGCAAGTTTACTTGTCGACTATGCAGTTGTGGACAAAAAGTGGCGGCATTCCTAGGTGTTATTGGTATATACCTTGGTAAGATAGGCCATCTAAATGATACATTAATCCTCCGAAGATGCCGTGACTTAACGATGGGACGCCGCCAACAATTATGCCTCACATCACTCGGGGGAGAAGGTAGCAGCTCTTCCTCATATGAATGACGGTGGAGACCACGGTTTTCAGTACAGTGACACTCATTGCACAGCAGGTGTGGTAACATTTACTTTAAGAGCTGCAGTTCTGCGACGTGGAAGGAAAGTGGAAACCAACACATTATTATCCTGAGGAGTCGCAGCCACACCAACGCTAAATAATCAGATATGGTGGAATTCTCTCAGGTAAATCATTCCGGAGGTAAACTAGTCCCCCATTTGGACCTCCGGGCGGGGACTACCCGAGAGGTTACATCGGTCAACTGTGATAAGCTATAATCATAGGAACATGGAACGTGAGATCAGTCCTGTGATTAGCTACACACCCTGAGGTAGAAATGCAAAGATTGAATCTCGACGTGCTAGGAATCAGTGAAATGAAGTGGCCTTAGGAGGGTGACTTTGGGGTGGAAGCTAAAGGATTATAAACACAATATCTCTAAACGGTAATGCGGGGGTTAGAGTAGTGCTCAGAAAGAGCACCGGAATGCGTGGAAAAGCTCCCTACAGAACAATGAAAGGATAGTTATGGTAAAGTTTTAAACTTTACCATAACTATCCGGTAAAACCGGTAGATACCGTAGTGTTACAGATTTAGAAGCCTACGTCAGACTACAAGAATGAAGAAGTTGAAGACGCCAACGATTATACCAGGGAAGTATTGAAACAGGTAAGGGGTAAAGAAACCCTTGTTATTTTAGGTAATTGGAACGCTCTCGTCGGCGAAGGTCAGGATGAAAGAATAACCGGAAAATATGGATTATAATATTGAAATGAAACATAAGAAAGGCTCCTGGAGTTCTGTATAGAACACAAATTAGTGGTTGCCAACACTCTATTTAAGATTAACATGCGAAGAAAATATAAATGAAAAATGCCAGGAGAGAAAAGAAAATTTCAACTAGACTATACTACAGTGAATCAAAGGTTTAGGAACCAGATAAAGGACTGCTAAAGTTACCCGGGGGCCCAGATAATGACAGTGATCATAATCTACTGATGATGAAATTCCATCAGAAATTCGAAGAATTAAAGAATTCAGGAAAGATATCAAAAGTGGGCTGCAGGAGGCCGCCAGAGAAGTTCTGGGGAGAACACAATACGTTGGATTCATTTTATGGATCCATCATTCCAAAATTTCCTTATGGCACTAAAGTGAGTCCTGCCTCTGTAGTGATTAAGTACACCTGTTAATTTTTTATCTAGGAAATCGAAAAGGCAACGTAAAATTAACTTACATGTGTGTTAAGTTCAATCAGTACACTCGCATCTTGCGCTGATAAGAAACTTAAAAGTCGTATGGCAAAACCAGTAGAAAATAAATAAATTAAAATTTTCATTTTAGCTACGGTATTTGACCATGGTATATCTAAAGGTTTTAGCTCCATTATCTTTGCATGATAATGATAAATAAAACATATATAATTACCGAATCTCATTTATCAATGATAAAACTACCATTAAATATCTATTCTCTTCCAATTTCGCGAGTTCAAACTCATTTCTGTTTCTTCTACCTCTTTATAAAGAGAAAGTCCTATCACCTAAAGAGACAACGCCCACCTTCCATAAGTGCCTCTCCTCGCCCACACTACTCTCACCACGGCACATCCAAACCTCGTTTGCACTCTATCGACGCACGGGCGAATGTGTGTGAGGCTTGAAGCTGACGAGGTAAAGGAGCGGAGGTGGTTGGCACCTCACTCCCACATGCGCTTCCGATGAGATCACCAAAAAGAATGTGATCACGGGAAAGATATGTGGTGATACCAACGAGATATTTGAAAAAGGTCTTCACTTCTACTTCCTCATCCAATCAAGACTTTGTGCCGGCGGCAACCACCTTCCCTCGTCCAGACGACCCCAACGCCGCGGAGGTCACTTAGTAACACCGACCCCGGTGGCTTCGGGGTGAAATCCTCGCCTGCCAAACAAGAGGTCACGGGTTCGAGCCCCACCTGAGTAGGTTGCCCCTATCCAGGGCATGATTGTTCATGCACGTGCGATTGTTAAATTTGTTGAACACGCTGATATAAAATGGCGTATGTGTTCGGTAATGTGGGAATAAATAAAAAATAAACGACTCATTACCACACTATCCTGAGAACCCACAGTCAGGTATTGGTGCTCACTATTCAACGTAAATTGAGATGCCCGTTCTGCAAATTTATTGTATTTAGCACAGCTTCAGTACAACTATACACAGCCATTATATTCAAACTGATCATATAATTCCGTTATGTCCATTTGCGTTATAAATATTGATATAAATAAAAATAAATATTTTAAAGGCTTTGATGATAGAAAGGAATACTGACTTTACAAGAGGATTGTAATATGCATTAACGTCAAGAAATATATTTATCAACTCAAATTCATTCCTGCAATTTTAACTGACGGCAGCGATACACCTGTATATTTAGATATTTTTCCCCAAAACGTACAACAACCTGTCCATGTTCAACAAGCTTAAGTTCTGCCGACGGAATTCTTCACAAAGCAGTTCACTTTGCGAGCTACAAGACATGTTTCAGATGAGCAACCTAACCTACGATTAGTTGTGCCCATGATTAAAATATTGAGGATTCGAAGATGTATGGTATTTCTCAGCATCAGCATTCATACCAGATGGAGGTTATTACGAAAAAACATGAAACAATTGCTTAATTTACACGAGGAAAATTGGTGAGAGAGTAAATACATCACAACGCACATTTTTGCGTCATCAAATATAAACAAACACAAGGAGTCTATCAAATGAAAAAAATAGCATTATACCTTGAATGAGTGGGAAAAAAACCGTGGAAACCGAAGAACATTTTTTATTACTGCAGCAGCATATTTGAACCATAGACCACAAAGAGGATAAATTATGCGGTATTAGATTAAGGATGAGGGATTAAAAACAGCCAGAGCTATTGCGAAAACTTTCTTTGAACATTGAAAAAATGGCTTTTTACTAACCCTTAACGATAGTAATTGTGGAAAAGAGCTAAATCTTTCCTCTTGCATAGATATGATATTCCACAAAGTGATAGCCGAAGTTGCCTACCTAACTTACGGGAGACCCTGGGCATTTTTTCTTACGACTATCAACCAATTGACCACAGCGCCTCTCCACGGGAAGTTGTCAACATCTGCGGGGCGTAGAAAGCAAAATTCCCTCTTGGTTTATCGAAGTCAGGGTAGTAAACCAAATGTTTGCGCAAGGATATTTGTTCCTGTTGCCGATGGGAGGTGAGTGCGAATCGATATTTCAACCCTATGTCTATTCTCAGTTTCCACCTCGATCTCTGCTTTCGATAGAGAAGGTCTCAAACCAAAGGCCCAAACCAAATTATTTGTCAAAAATGCACCCTGTGCATCAGAAATCAATGCAAAGCCCGCAGATTATACGGCAAATGTTTTCCTTCATGGTGCGGTGCAAACAAACTCTCCTCCACATCACACAGCGCCACCTTATTCAGGGCTCCTCCCTTCATCTCTTTCACCAACCTTACTTCTCTATCGAAAGTGGAGAACGAGAATACACTGAGGGTCGAAATATCGATTTGCACACACCTTTCATCGGCAACAGGAACAAATAAGCAATCGCAAATGGGCCACGAACACATGAAGTAGGGAAATGCGCTTAGTCGGAGGCGAATTCAAGTGAAAGTATGTTGGATTTACAAAGATCTCGTTGTAGAAACTCAGAGGCTGACCGAGGATGATCAATGACCCAGGCGAATTCAACTCCACTATACACAATGTTAGGGATAACCAACCAGGGACTATAACTTAATCTGAGCCAATTACAGTAATAATAAAAATTAGGCACGTGCACATACAACTTTCTCAGTCATCAGCAAATTAGTGCTGCATTTGCAGCCATATTACGTTAGTTTAATGAAAACGGGGATACAATCGACTCATAAAGATGGAATAAGATTTAATTGAAAATATATTTATGGAATAACATACCTACACGGTACGTAGCATGACTTGTTTTTTGGCATTAAAAAATGTTGCTAGTAAAGATTTTAGACTATCTATCTCCTAATATAGCATCCCTGTAGTAGTGTTGCCCAACTAAAATTTCATTTACACATGACCATAGCAAGCAAATACCGTATGAACATGATATTAAAAATCTTCTCATGGAAAATACATTTGTACACATCGCCATTACGTGAGAGATTCGCTGTAAATGCCACTATACCCTCACCTTTGGAGATAATTACAGATAAACATTCGATGGGAACGTTTGCCATGGCGAATATTTTGTAGATAATAATGAGGCAGATATGTTGGGTATCTGCTATGCGTAGGTATTATGCTCCGCATTCATCATATTCAGATTTTCCGCCGACACAGATGCAAGATGGCCTGGATATTGTAGGTGTTATGACGACGAGGGGAATGGGGGAGCGGTTGGTGTTCAATCAACAGGAAAAGCTACTCTGTCCTCGCGTCATCGTTTGACTGATGACCCCACGCAAAATACATTCTCTCCCCGTGACATGCCTCCACCCTGTCGCTAACCTCTGACCTAACCACTGCCATTACTAACACCAACACCTCCCCTGATGGACTTAAGGAGATGCCATAAGATTCAAAGAGTTCAAGCATAAATGAAAAACTATGTGAAGGCTCCTTCCTCCCATCTAAATGCTGTCACATGAATAATTAACAACGGTTATAATTAGAGAATTAGATTGCGTTCCATATTTTTGTATATTCGATTAAAGTAAATAAAGGCTCCAGATACGAGTTTTTTAAAATTAAGGTACAAAGTAATACAAATTGTTCCATAAATCGAGAATCAAACTTTACTACCTACAAAATAAACTACAAAATTATTTTCATGTCTTCAGTGAATAGAAAAGTTTTTTGCTAAAATACTCCCACCATTATCTGAAATACGTTAGAGGAATATTTTGAAACCACATGGTGACTAGAAAGATGATTTCTCCCGTAGAGAAATGACTCATACGATAAAACTCACCCTAGACTTTCTCACGTGCAACTATGTGCAGGTTAAAAGGGTCGTATGGTAAAAGACTTCGTTCATTGAATGAAAACATTCCGTGAGTATGGAATCATCCTGCAAGCTCGCTGGAATGGTTTCTGTGCGCTCAGGATTCTAGGAACTCAAAATCCTTTCAATCACACCGAGACCATCCCATCGCGCAGATCACATCCCCCTTTTGTTCACATTTCTTAAAGCTCTCTACACTTTCAAACCCAATATTCCCTCAAAACTATGCACTGTCAAAGGGAAATGGATTTTCAAAAGCTGCAAATTAAAAGTCCATTGCAATGAAATTGATATAATAAGAAAACATAAAATGATGGAAAATTAATTCGATTTGAAGCTACTCAGCTTTTTCAGCAGGTATATGAGAGAAATTATCCCGCTGAAAAATAATAGGTTATTAATTTATCAAAACATGAAAATACACGTAGCTGAAACGATTAAAGTATGCATATTCAGAGGTTGGCCTTGGAATAAGATGGCTTGAATGTGTACCTGGTTACTTACTTGACCAGCAAGCCGGAGGTCCAGGTTCGAATCCCAGCTGGGTCATGAAAATTTCGGTATCTGTTGATACATTGAGATAAATTGAAATTTTTTGGGGAACCACTTTGTTCTAAATATTTAGTTATATTTTCCAGTAAATTAAAGTACATAAACGAATTAAAATATAAATAATTTTTAAAATTAGGATCTAATTTACTCCATTTTGGCATAATAAGGTTGGAAGCGACACTTGTGAAACGGTAAACAATAAGGATTTCGCGAAATAGTGAGAAACCTTACTTCGCAAATTCGAAGTTTTCAAGTTTCGCGTGTACATTTTGAATATTTCTCCAATCCGGAAAATCCCAAATTTCCCAACTCCCCGAACCTTTCTTCGGCTGGGGGAAAATTCACCAGACCACCGGTTTTACCATCCCCCCTCGATCCATACCTAGACTCACCACTGCCCCTCTCCGACAACCGTGTCGTCCACTAAAACCACCCCTTCCAACCAAAATCCCTCCAAGCGGGCCGACCCGGCACCTACCTCACTTTCAGGCCAAACCACGAGATGCGTCCTTTTCCGTGCAACCTTCCCGCCCATTAAGTCCTCTCACCATTCCCATTTCCACGCTCTTAATGCACCCAGACATGTTCCATCGCATGTCCTCGCATTTTCCACCCCGTCGATTATACTCTCTTCCACTACGAAAGAGCTCAATCCCCGCACTCCTCCAGCACGTTACAAACGCGTCCTCGCAAGCACTAAATACCGGGTGTTTCTAAATGAATATCGGGGTTTTAACGTTTTCTAACATTTATTACACTTAACTTACAGCTTTAAATCATGCATCACATGAAAGAGAAACTTCAATTTTGAATGATAGCCTAGAAATGTTCAATGTGTCCTCTATTCGTCACATGGCACACAACAAGACGAAGTGCGAATTCGTCCCAAACGGCCCTCGAGTAATAGGGTAGTTTCCTTCATCATAAAAAACGAAAGGCGTTGATTGCGATTCGTTACCCACCATTAGTGTACTAATAATATGCAAATTATTTGGTTTTAGAAATCCCAGTTCAGACGAATGGCAATGGTCAATTTTAACCGCTTTTGAAAAAGGCGAGATTGGCGCCTATGCGATGCCACTCCACGTGACGTCACACAGACCTAGTTTCTATACGAGTAGATAGGATTTTTACATCGTCTGAGATTACCAATGCATGCATGAGGCAAAGAACTCAGGGAAACATCTCTAAATAATCACCTATTAACTGGCTAAGGTCGGAAAGTTTTCTTCGTCTGATAGGGTATTAATAATGCTTATTTAAGACAAGCGCTACCAGATAGCAGGGTACTCTGCTACCAGCTAGCAGGGTAGGTACTCTGCCTCCTGCTAGCAGCCTGCATTGCAGCGGCACACATATCCTCACTCCAAGGTCACCTCACTCGGCGCAGGAGGGGGGGAGGGTAAACATAATGACGTCACACGGGTTTTTTTCAGCATTCATTCTTGGCCATCGCGTTTTCGCGCGATTGACAATATTCATTTTTCATTTTACCGCGAAAAATAGGAATCGTCAATTAAAAATCTAAAAGCGTTAAATGCGTACTCCAGGAGTAATAATCTTTCGATTTAGTATTTATAAAAAAAATAGGAAACCACCCTATTGTTGCAACAGCTGCTTCAATCATGTTGCATTAATTCGGAAAGGTCAGCTTGAAGTGGAGGCACGGATTTAATTATCATCTGGAGAACACAACCGAACTTAGTATGGAACAAACGTTGCACAATGACTACAGATTTCAACTTTGCAAACTGTAAAACGCCTTCCTGAAAACTCTAAAAACCTTACTGTTAATTAGTCGCCATCTTCGCTACTAGCGCTTTCTAACGGAAGGCGGTAGAAAAAGTGAGTGCACTGTTGTTGCCAGCAAACAAAACTGTTTGAGTTGCTCTTTTATTTGATATACCATTTATAGATGTAACTTTAGCACAATAAATATTATAAAGCGTGAAAACCCCGATATTCATTCAGAAACACCCGGCATTTCCATCCTTCCTCAAGCATTTTTCCCTTGGACGGGCTTTTACAGTCCTTTGGAATTTGAGAGACAAAAAAATTAACATTTGCTATCTATAAACATCAAGTAGGTTTTATTTACAGGAGTTAAAAAAAACATCATCAGAACTAGTCAATAATCTTTTGATTGTATTATATACGGCAAGAGGTGGTGGAAATTTAAAATATTATTTAAATTAAATATTACAACATTTCCACAGGAAATCGTCTTCTTTTTCTGTACCTGCCATCTACTTGCCCCTCGACCATTTTCTTTAGCAAACCATCATTTCTCAAGATATAGCCTATAAGGTTGTTCCACCATCCAATTAAGGTTTTTGTGACGCTTTTCCTCTCTCCTATTCTTCTTAGGACTTCCTCATTACAAACTCGGTCGATTCATTTGATCCTCATCACCAGATTTAGCAAGTTTCTACGCCTGATTTCTCCGCTACTGTCATTGTCCATGCCGTAGAGAAGCATACGCCATATGCCAAAATTCATACTTCCCAATTAATGAACGTATGGACTAATCACGTATAAACCTATATATACAGTGTATACACGGAATTCTAGAGTACCTATACTGAATTTTCAAACTAAATCGTAAGGGACTATGATTTATATTTTATGCAGTAAACATATGCTCCATGAATTTTTGCGGGAAATCTGTGTAAAAAAAGTTCTCTTTGAGGACATGGATGCATCTAGTGACACAATTCGGTACGCATTAAAAATTGGGTTGCCAGATATGCGAGAAGAACGGCGAGGATTTCCTCGGATGAGAGTATAATCTTCATTTAAGTCTTCACTCATTTCACCTCCCTGCCGACCCGCATTCTCGCCCACATATTCGGCCAATCCCAGAACTCCCTTCAGCCTCACCACCCAATATTACCACACCACTACCAACACTCCCTGTAAAATATTATCATCGAGTAACTGAAAAAAACGTTCCTCTATCCCGTATCCATTGGATCCCGCAACGAGGGCCGCTTAACTCTAGGGTATTTCCTCAAGGACTGCCGCAATTCACGATGCCCCACTGCCCCAAATGGGATATCATCGAAACCTGAAAGATCTTAGAGTACGAGTGACAAAAGGATATTACAATATATGAAATATAATTTTTATATAAAAAGTGTGTTTTATTCAAACGAAAAAATAACGGCTCACGGCCCCTGACACACTAAAAAAATTTTAAACGCAATGCATGAGAAAGTTAAGTTATAGAAGAATAGTTAACTTAGGTCAAAGGCTACATTTTGATTTAGAATAACTTTACATATATTAAAAAAGACACGTGATACACGTGTAAGATTATAGATATACGCTTTCGCTAATAGAAAAGGAAAATATGTATTGACTATTAAGTATAAATTTTATAATAAAAGTTAATAGCTAATCGGGAAGTGTGCTAAATTTGAGTGTCAAGATTTTTCTCCGAAGGTCAGACACATAAATAAACAAGAAAACGAGTCGAATAACACATGGTCTTTAGAGGAATTACTGCGAGAGATCCAAAAAATTATAAAGTAATTCCGGGAAAGAGTCGTCAAAAGATGATTAGTATTTTATGAGGGAGCGACGCCGTAACACAGTTTTTGAAATACATTCCGCGATGTTTCGTCACCGCATTCGCCTCCTTGTAATACGTCGATGACTGCATAGCGGAAAAATAAGATATAATTAAAATAAAAATAGATTAAAAATGCTTTTTCGAAAAGATGGAATAAAAGGCAGTGAAAAGTAAAAAATATGCTTATAAACACCCCGGCAATAAGGCGATGGTTCTGAGCCTGTAGGGTGTAGGATATAGGGTAAGAATTGGCCCGCAAAATTAATATCTAAACCTAATCAACACCCTGTTTTATACTTCGAGTGATTAAAAGCTTAATTTTTTACTTTTTAGTGCATGGTATTACTTTTTTTGAAAAATCGAATTTTTAAAATCATTTTTAATTTAATTATTATTTTCTACGTCTTGATGATAAATGTTGTAATCGATGAAATCAGGACTGTTATAGAAATTTCTGTCAAAAATGTATAAGTATAGCCACGTATTGAGAAAATTTTAGAAATATTTTTCCATTTGAAAATTTAGTTAATTACTTCGAGCACAATTCAACAAACATTCAAGTGCCAATTTAAATAGCCAGTATTGTGATGTCCTAAGGAGAAAAAGTGTACAAAATTTCAAGCCTATTAAAAAGATGGGTGAAAAATCAATTACAAAATCCCATCGATGAAACAAACGAACAGACGCAGAAAGTTTAGAAAAAGCGTGTAAAATATCACACATCAGTTTGTATAAATAACAGTGCGATATAAGTTTTTTGAGGGAGGATTTTCAACGGTAATTCTCGAGAGGAAGGAAAAAGGAGTGAGATACGAATGTAGAATTCCCTCCCATCCCTTTCCTAAAAGCCACACGCGAGTACAGAGTCATACGAGAGAGGGAGAGCATCGGATAGCTGCAGAAGAGCCATCCATCACCATTAAATCAGACCTCAAAACTGCTGTTTGGACGTAGGAAGCATGAGTGCGCCCGAGAGGAGAAAAGCCAGCGACGAAAAAGACTGAGGGAAACTTCGCATTAAGATAGGTGCACTGTAGTGGGATGTTCGCGAAAAAACTCAATTCATGTACTTGTGATTATACTATGATGAAGATAAACTGCATATACCGAGTAGGCAATGAGGAGGTTCTATGAAGAGCGGGATAAAACAAATGCCAACCAAAAAACCTAAGAAGATGACTTGATCGGCCCGGTAATAAGACGTGGCGAAATGACGAAAACATTAGTTGAACAGCAAGTGGATGAGATGAAACGCAAAGGAAGGCCCCGTATGGACTAAATTGGTTTGAAAAGAAAAGAAATACGAAATTATGGGTTAACTGAGAGGAGAGAGGTGCGGATAGCTAATCTCCGGATTGTGTGCTAGAGTTGATGATGTCTATCCAATACAAAGTAATGGTATGAAGGAAATAGATTTTATTCTGTTTAATGTTATTCATTTCAATCTATTATCTATGTAAATTTCTGCTCGCTACTCTCCGGCATACATTTATACACTGTGTTTGTTCAGGAAAGAGAGAAAGAGCTTACTCCATTATAAATCCTTGAGGTGGCTTGTAGGCAAACACAAAGAGGTTGAAGTGAAAAATATCACTAATATTCATACATTGCTTACTAGGTAATCAGTAAATGCTGCTTACGTTTGGTAATGGTTTAGGCAAATATTCAATCTCACCGATAATGGGATCGTTACGTCAGAAAAGTCCATACAAATCACCTCATCGATAACACTTATGAAGAGCAAGCAACTTTATGACTACATCTAACCGAGGGGTAAGGTAAATGGAGCGATTTCCATAGATCTTGGTGATACACAACGCAAAGAATATTTTATTTTATTTACGTTAATTAACAACAATTCAAGATCAATAGCAGTATGTAAAGTTTAACCGAAGTAAATAGATAATGAGCCAAGTTTTTATCAGTTTATTTTCATTTCATATAATTTTAAAAATTAGAATTAAAAGCCTCTTAAGGAAAGAATCTGTCGTGCAGGAAAACTTAAGTTAGGGAAAACGTGTTTGTAAAATCCTGGAGGTTCTGTATATGTGAAGCGTAAATTATAAATATGCCTAAAACTAACTCCTTGAAAATTAGATATATTTAGCACGATATTATCACTGAAGCTTGATTTGCAAATGAATGAACAACAGTGGACCAAATTTGCCAGTTGCATGGTTAAGGTTTCAATGATAGAGACTTGGGTGGAGAAGCGTAGTGAAACGCATTTTTATTATATTTATATACTTTTATAATGCATATAATAAAAAAATCCCAATTAGGCAAGAAAATCACTTTTTGCTCGAATTCACTGGCCTCCGATAATGATGTATTCAGCCATGAAGTCTTCGTGTAATTGTTTACCGAGAAAGCGTTTTCATCCCATTGTCCCTCTCGCAGGCCTATTCGTTCATAGCGGCTTCAATCAAACAGTGCGGAAGACTGACTAATCACACGCCTATTTAATCCTGCCGGCTAGATTGTTCCCTCATTTGAATTTGAAATGGACTGGAATGCACTAAAAAATAGTCCGTGTGAATCAATATGCTTCTTTTTTCCAACCTCGAGTATCAAATTATATTTCGGCATAATGGCGTGGGCGCACTCAACTGGGAAATCATAGGATTCGTTTACACGCCCGATTATAGCACCCGTTGGAAAATTTAAAATTAATCACAGATTACAAGCATCCACTCTACTAGTTGCAGAAGCATTGTAGCTATTCTAAAATGCATTAATCGGTAAATTCTAGTGTTTCGGGCCTAGAAAATAGAAATATTTATATATACTAGCAAGTTCAGGTGAATGCTTGCACGTGCCAAGCCACAGGAAAATTGCATAAATTATAACTTAAATCTATTCCAATGTAATTAATGGAAACAAATCTATTTAATGAAACAATTAAATACAATATAATCCAGCAGTTGAATAGAATACACCTTTTTTCCTTCGGAATCTATGCTCTTCTCTACAAATAATTTGATAATTTTGGAATTATGGATAAAACAATTGGGACCAAACAACTGTGAATATAATGGTGCTTTACAAGATACTTTGTAATTATTTCCTTATTTGAAAAAAATATTCGTAAACTTACAGAAATCCATTATTGCAACGTTCTATTTGACATTCTCCTCTACAATAAGTAAACGACATACAAAACTGTTAAGGTGGTAAAAAAGTACACTATAACATTAAATAAAATTTTATTGTTTAAATAAATTGCTGAAGAAAATATTCCAAGTATGCATGATACATATCATGCACCAATCCATTTGCGAAAAATTACCTTCGAAAAATATCTAACAATGTTAAGCCATAAGCTCAAGCACAACACTACATTCGTATTTTTTCATGAAAGAATATCATTTTCGGCAAAAGATTAAATTTAAGAATTAGATATTTAAGTTCTTCAAAAGTTGTTTAAGGTAAAATGGGAAACAAAGGGAAAATACCCGCAAAAGCAACAGTAGGTACTGATAACGGCTTGCTATAAAATTCTCAGCAACTCCATTCTTAAAATATTAGATATGACGGCATTCCCTGAGGTAAAATATCCTGGAGTTAAACTAATTACCCATTCCGTAATTCGGGCGTGGACTATACGACGGGGCACATTGGTCAAATGTGATAATATGCTAAGATGAGTAATATAGAACGTTAGATCACTTCGGACATTCGGAAGGCTAGAAAACCTTAAAGAGAAGGTTTACCCTCGATGTGCAAAGAATCAGTGAAATGAAGTGGCCTGAAGTACAAGGCTTTTGGAGAGGAAGCTTAGGGATTATACACACAGGATGTCTACATGGTAATGCTACAGTTGAGATAATGGTCATAATGAACATCAGAATGCGTGTGAAAAGCATTTTGCAGTATATTGAAAGGATAACTATAGAAGAGTTAGAGACTAAACCGGTAGATATCATGGTGATACAGGTTTACATGCCTATGACGGACTACGAGGATGAATAAATTGAAGACGTCTGAGTAGATATCACGTAAGTGAGTTTTCTCAGACGACGTGAATCATATCCTTCATTTACCATGGCACTATAGTAGACGCGATCATGAGAATAAAATAAAAGAAATAGACTGCAAAATAGAGAGATTTAAAATGCCATTCTTACCTCGTACTATTAAGGACAGCAACGTTGTCTCAATTAATAGGATTAATGGCATCGCTCGTTAGGATCACTCATTGCATGTTTTTTCATAGTTCTAACCTTGCATGTATTTGCTCTAGGAATTACTAACCGTTAGCAATTTTTTTATGAATAAGCATGTATATTTTTCTAGTGTGCATAATATTTCTATGACCATGTGGTGTGCATGTGCCGGTCCTCTTGCATGCTGCTGCATGTTGGTGATTTTTCACCCCCTTCCAAACACCCTAGAGGTGGCTCGCAGGGTATTATGTAGATGTAGATGTAGATGAAGCAATCATACAGGTAAAGGGTGAAGAAAACCTCATCATTTTAGGTGAACGGATCGTCGGCGAAGGCCAGGATGGAGGAAAAACCGGATAACATGGCTTGGTAAATCGAAATGACAGAGGATGAAGGTTGCATATGTTACTATTGCTAATCTAGCAATACCAATAGTTTTTATATTAAATATATACCAATAGTTTTTGAATTAACAATAGCAACAGATTTTATATTAAAATCCATAGAACTATTCCGCCGCTATGGTCTAAAAACTATGCATGCATACATACATAGGAGCTAACTAAGGGGTAGAATGTGATGTTTGGTGACACTGTATATCAAGAAATATAATCACAGATATTGTATGTTCCACAATTATTTTTTTTATTTTTAAGATCCAGGTTTCGACCCTTTACATACTTTGAAATTGACATATTTTCTGCTTAGGAGCTGAATACAATACATTCTTCTCTCTTTGGGTAATCGCGTAAAAATAATGATTAAGCATGATTAAACCATTTAGAATAAAGAGGTAGCCCTGAAATTGGGATATTAAGACAATGAAATTGAGGTAAACATTGGAAAATGGGGAGTAGGAACAATGGAAAAAGGACAGACAGTGACGTAGCCAGGATTTTGAAACGGAGATTACCGGATGAGTTAACCGGAGATTTCAGAGCCTTTCCGGGGCGTACGAAAAAAAACGAGAACAAACCGAGTTCGGGGTCCTCCCCCGGAAAATATTTGGATTTTCGATGCTGAAAACGTGATTTTTAGGACTCAAAAACGGTATGTTTGTGAGAGTATTTAATAAAATAAAGTAAAGGGCAGTACTTTTAAGGGGGGAGTTGTAACCTGGTAAACTCGCACGTAGCTACACCACTGAGGAAAGATAAGAGAAAAAGAAATGGAGGGCGGAGAAAAGAAAGGGATATAAAGACTGGAAGGAATCAACCGATATGCGCCCTTAACACTGAGGCTGAGGAGGATATCATAAAATGGATTCGACCTATATACTCATCACTCGACGACTTTTTCTCCACTGCTCCTCAGAGTGCCAATTAAGGCAGAATATATCTCCTTTCAAGTGCCCGACGGGAGGTCTTATGCGATGGGGAGGGTAAGAAATGTAGAGATTGAGGAGAGGAGGGATGAAATGAGGATAGGAGGGGAGGGGAGGCAGTGCATGTGGCAATTGGAGAAAGGGAAGGAGATTTTCAGTACGGAGGGTTGGGAAGGGGAGGGGAAATTTAACGTAACTTCATCGCATGGATGGCCATTAAAAAATACGGAAGGGAAGGATTATCTTCCCCAGACCTCGACCCCACGCGAAAATCAAAAAACCTCAATTCTTCCCAACTGTTGACATTTTTACATTGAAATTAGGATATTTTTTTACCTTTATACCCCGAAGTAAACTTTTATTTGGACATGTTATCAACATCACATACAATTCAAGGATGAAAAATATATTTTTCATAATCGGACGTTTTATTTTATTCATATTACATTTTAAACAATGTTTAAACTGTGAATTAAAGAACCATCAACATTTAAGAATTTTAATACCCATTAAAATGTAATTAGCTATAACCAAATATAGATATATCCAAAACCTCTAAATACGGGATGGAAAAAGGTTCATAAGTTATCGTGTTTTGCTTCTTTGTACATTTATTTACATGCAAAAATGATAAAGACATGGGAGGCACATAAAAAACCAAAGATAAAGTTTCGAAAAATAATACAAAAATTATTTGACGTACTAGTCATATTCAATCATATTGAGTTTTTTAAATGAAATTCCACACGGAGATATTGCGATGAAAATTCGAATAATATCAAATTAAAAGGCTAATTAATAAAATTAGATCAGTCAAACATTATCGGCATAAAGTACAAATATAAATTTCGAGTTTTGACGTGAATGCATTATTTCTCACAAAACAGTGAGTCCTCAACTGCTTTTTAATTTTATGGCTTCTCGCATTATCTTACTACCTGTTTTTAAATAAATGCGGTTATCAAATTCATAAATAATTTACCATTACTTCAAATGCTATAATCAGTTTTTTTCCATCGAACGAAAAGGTGTCATTTGATATCCTCATCTTTGTAAATGATTCTTAAAGCAAACAAAAAAACCCTAATTTTCAATAGTTGCATCAGGATTTCGATCGGTTTATCAAATAATGATCACATACTGAGAGTTTGCGAATGGGATTTGCACACTTTTTGCACTTATTTTCACGGTGTGTTTCAGAAAATAACTAAAGACCCCGAATATTATTTTCACGACTTAATGCATCTGTTGTGGATATCTCTACCTTCATTTTACCTCAGTGGACTCATGAGCCATCCCTCCTCTCAAATGGACATCGATATTAACTAGCATCACTTCCTGCTTATTAAAAAATTTAAATTGTATTAAAAACTATTATCAGGAAGAGAAAACAGCAAAAACCAAAACTATTGTGGACTCATGACTAGAAGCAGGCAGTAAAACAGAATTCCATATCAAATTAATTATAACTAACTAGTTATTTATATTCGCAACATTAATTTGCTATTTTAAAGATCTGTAGAGGGAAAAGTCAACCGTGCATATCTATTTGCCCTGGGGTGATGACTGCAATGTCAATGCGGAAACAGACGTATCTATTCTGTCTTCCATTGATCCCAGGACACGAAAAAGTGAGCATAGCTACGCGTAATAGCGGTACCCTTTCTGATGTGACTTTTGATTGGATGACTTCCTC
Source organism: Ischnura elegans (assembly GCF_921293095.1). NCBI lineage: Eukaryota > Metazoa > Arthropoda > Insecta > Odonata > Coenagrionidae > Ischnura > Ischnura elegans. The sequence goes on along the minus strand of NC_060254.1, from coordinate 51,225,102 downwards.
TCACGAAATTAGATGGTAGGTACAATGCACGACGGATCCATTTGATGAAGCCATTTATCAGGAAGGCACTAAATCATCAGAAACAATGCATACTTCACACGCAAATTAGTATGTAAATACATGCACGGAAAAATAAAAATATTTCGTGATAATATTTATTTACTCCATCACTATTTACAATGTTTAAGAAAAAATTATTGGGAGCTTTAGGCAGCAACTAAATCTTTACACTAAAAAATAAGCAAACTTTTTTAATTAAATTTACCAATTTTTTAATTAATTAAAAAACCAAATTTTCATCATTTTTAATTAAATTTACCAATCTTTAATCAAGATTTCCCGATTATTTCAAAATATGATATCTTGAAATTCAATCAGTTATCAAAGCAATTTAGTCAAAATAAACGTGTTGCCTTTGTTGCTTGATGTTAATGTAAGAGTGTTTTCCCAACGCCATAAATATCATATCTCTACGCAAAACGGCATCACCAAAATTTCCGTGCATTGTATAAAAATTAAAAAAAAAGTATTATCAACAATAAATAGTAATGGACGTGGTATAAGCTCATCTGAAGGTGTTATTAAGAATACTAATACTCTATCTTAAGTGTTAAGGCCAAGCATTATAGGAGATGCCGGCTTTAAATGTGTATTGCCGTCTAGTAGGAGGAATACAAAATGTTAGCACAAAGGTGGAGCCTAATTTAAAGACTCCTAAGAAAACTACGAGGCAAAAAGCGAGGTAAATCTACTTACAGGAAGCACTTACTGCCCCTCTCAGCGAGCTACTTTTCAAAATAGAACGGCGACGAACGCTAACTGTACTGGAAAGGAAGTTTATTCAAATTACCTGCCGTTACCTTAGAGTGTCTAATTTTTTTCACTGTGGGCAACGGGCACACACGCTTCTCACTAGAGGGAGCAGTCAACGGTCTGGAGTAAGTACGCTTTCAATCACAGCTGAGAGAAGCGCATGCGATACCTCTCTTAAATCCAAACGATTTAAAGAAAGACATAAAATAAATGTATAAAATCTTTCTTTTAAACGCTATCAAAATCAGGCCTGATTTTGATATATCAGAGCCTCATTTTTTCCAACCAAGGAGGAGCCAAAAGAATTTCGTAGAATATACTCCGTAATTTATGTAACTAATCCTCACATGCTACTCTGCTCATATGCTATCCTAACAACGCAGCTTCAATTAAAGCTACATGTGCCAGCGAATAAAAGGGAGCTATTGACTGAAATTACTTCAAGGAAAATGCGCGGCAAATAATATATTAGCACAAACGAAGAAGAGACAAACGAAACGTGTTGACAGGATAGTTTTAAATAACTCATATATGTTAAAAATAACTTAGAGAAATTTGAAGATAGAAACAACATATATTTTGAAAACACTAAACACTTGAATTTATAATGGAAGGTAATTGCACATGCACTTGTTGCACTTTTACAAAGTAATTTCATGCGCACGACGAGTTTGGGCTCATAGAGTCATCATAACATGTATAAGATGACTTCTTTGTGAGCCGTAACGCATCGCATGCATTAAGTTATTGAGGAAATTGTCGTCTACCTTTCATTTCAATACGGACAACATTGATTCTGACCGCGTTACCATCCAGATTTTGGGCTTTTCCGAAGAAACAAGTTGATGTATCCCCGAAATATATACCTGAAATGCTGAATACGACCATATGAGCAACTAAATATCTTCACAATCGCAAGCAGAAAGTTTTCTTGACGAAATTGGGTTAACAGAATGAGGGTCAACCAGAGAGACACTTGAAAACGACGGCTGTAGTACGTTGTTCAGTAATACATTAGGTGGGAGACGTACTGCACTTATCGATATTGCCTCGTGGAGTCGCTGAGGATGGTACGGAGGGTGGGTGGGAGAGGAGAAAGAAGAGGTGGTGGAGTGAGATATGCAAGGCTGAGGGTGAGGTGGGAAAGGAGGTCCCAAGATGAAAACTGCCGACCGCACCGCGAATATAAATCACTTCCACCCCCTCGCTCTGCTATCCCTTCGCCCGAAAAGCCCTACGCTCCCTACGCTCATACCCACACCAGTTCTTTCACATTCCCTCTCTCTTACCCACACTAAAATCTGCCATACCCCTGAGACAGATGTAAATAAAAACCATCCAAATATTCAGGTCTGAATTCTGGCTGTAAAGGGACGCCTCTAAGCTCACATTTAAAAGGAAGGGATATTGCATTTTGCCATTTCCTACGCACACTTAACAGTCATTGAACATCAAATAAATCCATTTAAAAATATGTACACATTTTTTTGTTCTCAGGTGGTGTAGCTCCAGAGGAATTAATAAATTTTATTTCATTTTTAATAATCAGAAAATATAACTGCTAGATTAAAAAATAAATATTGATAAATTCCACGCAGTATTTATTGAAAACTTTACCGGTTCCGTTCTTTTCAGATCATTATCAAGGTTTAGCAGACTGCTTCCTCTTGATAATGACCTGGAAGGGTCAAATCTGGTAGTTTTCAATAAATACTGTGCGGAATAAGATATTTATTTTTTATTGCATCATGTCACCATTCCAGGTAGTGAAACCGCGAACAATTAATTTGAAAAATAATTAAGTCAGATATTTTGATGAATTTACTCTTAAAATCTTGGCAAGACGACAAACCAAACCGGGAGAGGAAATCACATTAATTTTCATCGTCATCATCAGAAGCCATCAATGCTAAGATTGCTTTGACGCACTCAATCCCGCTGTCTTCATTGCTGGTAATTCCCATCTTTGACGTGCGTATCTCATCTGCAGACTTACTCCCTCAGTTCTTCTACCAGCAAGTTGGTTTAGGCGGTAATGTGATTGCGATCGGAAAATTTAAGTTACCACAGATTACGTTGAAACCGCAAGGAGATAATAACGGTAGCGCAATTTTACAAGAGGCAGCCAAGTTCTTTCCTCTTCAGTGTAAGTCTAATGCTGACCTTACTCAGCATTCCTAATTCCTCTTGTACTATGCTCCCCTCTTCACGCATCATTACAGCCCTGTAAGAGCGGGAATCGAACCTCCGTAACGTCATTTCAGGTTTGCCACCGAGTAAACAAACCGCCGATGTTTCGGTCAAGCTATTCGACTCTCATGTTTAAGGAGTAAACATCCGTAATGGATGACGAGTTCTAATTTCTTTATTGGGTTAAGATTATGGATAAAAGTAATGAATGAATGAAAAGTACTATTTGCTAACCCTGTGATATGATTCACAAGGCAAGAAATAATTACCCAGAAACGAGGGAAACCGTGTATGATAAAAAGACTTATCCACACAATAACATAACGTATCCTCAACAAATTCCTCAAATTTTTCCTTTTTTCTCCATCTTCCTATAGCAATGCTCCTTCTACCACCCTCTCGAGAACCGATATCAGACACGCAGATTCATCGATGCAAAGATTACGCAAACAGAGGAAGGTAGGGAAACATTACTTTGGACAAGCAAATGCGATCTCGCCGCCCGCCAGTTATTAATCACGCGATTACTATTCCTACCACGGTGAGGTGCTCAATCGCTATCCTCTCTTCGGTCGAAGAGTGTTGACTCTTCTCCGAATATTCACCCGGTGGACCCATTCGTGGGATATATCCACCCTCAGACCCCACATGCACCTTGCTCTGATCGGGGGTAAGCGCCTGCTGCGGGGTTGAACGCATGGGGATGAATACGGAAAGAGAACAAACGGAGACAGCGCATGAGAAAAGAGCTGCGAGAAATTGAGGGAAGAGAGGAAAATAAAGGGTCGGCAAAAAGAGAGGACGCCACACACTATTCAAACATCAGTAAGAGGAATTTTTTCACAAGAATAAATCCACAAAGTAAATTCATCTAGAGTTACTTTCACCATTGAATATGATGAGAATTATTCTCCCGATAAATAAAGTAAATTAGGCTAGTATGATCTTAGGTTTTCCCGGCGTATCAGGTGCCGACAAGTTTCTCGGGTTTTCCACCCTTTTTCTCCCGAAGATCCCCTGAGGATGATCAGCAAGTCGCTGTTCGAAACGTCGGGAGACATGGATGACATCAACCGGTGGAAAACCCGAGAAACTTTTCTAAAATAGGCTTGTTAAATCAATGAACGAAAGTTTACTCTCTACGGATCGCGAATAGGTAAATATCATTCATGATATATTATTTCAATTATCAGCAATTTTCGCGAAAAATCCATTTAAATATCCATAGTATTAACACACATTATTAATTTTTTCCTTTCCTAAATCCTATAATATTCAAAATTAGCGCCAAACCGAGGTTCAATGCATAGCAATTCATATGAAAACATTTATTTACAACCCAAGAATTATAACGTCCAATGATAAGTCATGCCGGTGGCATCAAAGGGAACTTCTGTGGGACACTTCGTCTATAACCTGCATTACATGATACACGGCCTCGAGTAAGCACGGAAATGCTAGAGAACCGAGGGATTTCAGGAAAAAACCTAGAATGATCAAATCGCTCTTGAATTAATCGAATGGTAATTAGATAACTTTTTTCCAGAACAAAGTGACACCGTTTGTATAAAAAAACGCCATTTTTATAAAAATGCAACGTAATTCAAACTGGATACATTTATTCCTATGTCCAACTAGGAGCAAGAATGAAACATAGACCGCTACTATGTTGTGAAATAGCGACGAATTATGATGCCAGCGATGAAGTACGATTTGCAGCATGCAAGTAGCTCTCAATTAAATGAAAATAGACATATAACAACACCTTACTTGCTAGAATCCCAACAAACTCTATAACACAGCTGAAATATATCTAATATTAAGTCATTTGAAAATTTTTGCGCTTTTCCGGCAGCAAAAAGTTAGATAGGAATGCATGTGCACCATTATCAAGTTTTTTGAGTAAAATATAAAAATTTCTGATCAAATGCGTTTAATCTCTCCTCTCCAACATAAGAGGAGATGTGGACTAGTTGGAGGAAAAAGGAAAGGAGACTTAGGTAATGAAATAAAACGATGACGACAGCGCGACGTGAGAAACGGATTAAAGTGACTACGGTTACATTTTGACTTTAATGGCGAGTGCTATGCTTAAAATTTAAATTACTTATTGAATTACATTGATGTCCCTTTATATTGTCTGATGCAATAAACGAAATACTAACCGTCGGAAAACAAATCCGTGATGGACGTGTCTAGTTACTACCATTGCTAGTGTTAACTTAGGATATGTACGAATACTTCCACAAAAATATCGAGTATAGACATGTTATAATGGTGATACTCATTGCCAATAGAAAATAGAAATGGATGAATTTATTCGATTATTTACTAATAAAAATATTTAAATGAATTCAATATCGATGAATGCTGTCATTTTAGAAGTTTTCTCTTGAGCAGACTACGCGTTCTTTCCTTGGAGCCTTTTCTAACACCGCTCGTTTCTCCATTCAAAAAGAAATGCAAGCAGCCGAAAGTCTACTTCCTTTACATTCGAGTGGATGGGAAATCTCAGTGACAACAATGCGACACCTCCCGCACATTCCCTGGCGAGAAAAAAAGCGAACGAGGAAATGATGCGAAGCATATGGCCAGGAAAACAAAAATGTTCGCATGGATTTGAAAAAAAAAAACTGAAAGAGAATGGAAATGGTGTGTGGGGGAAGACCAGTCCATTGATACGGTGACAACCAGAGTAGACTGAATGGGTTGTGGAAAAAAAACAGGATTTGAATGGAATATCCCATTTTTACCAGCGGAATTGATTCTCGACACTCGATCAGGCTTATGCAAATCGGTGTAGGGGAGAGCTCACTCACCCACTCACTCAAAGCGAATATTCGGCAGAGGTGCGCTCAACGGGACTGCATAGAAGAAGCCCAATTCCGTCCCATAGAAGGCTGATTCCTATCACCACTACGATCGCATTTTTATCTGTTTTCGTTTGAAATAACCAAGGTGCGGTTATGAGTGGCATGCAATCCCCTTTTTCCTAATATTTTGCAGTACAATCTTTATAATTAAGAGGAATATCATTAAACGTTTATGAATTTGATAGATCACATCAACTTGTACATATATTTCAGATGCGACCCCTAATTATTCTTTACAAGAGGACTGCATAGAGGCGGTCCAGTGCCATCCCACAGAAGGTTGATTTCTGTTGCCACTTTGGTCGCATTTTTATTGGTTTTCAAAAATGTCCGCGGCGCGATGATGAGTGCAATACGATCCACTTTTTTTTAGAATATTTTGCAGCATAACGCCTTTAATTGTGAAGAACAGTCTAATATATTTATGAATTTGATAAATAACATCATCATAAATGTAAATTTCGGTTGATACCCCTATTTATACCTTATTTCCCCGTGAAATTCGGATCAATTTGTCCGTCAGCGACGCGAGTGGCGACTTCTGTAAACCCATTAAAATACGTTGTGCGCGAAAACACATTGTGAGGCTGACTTGAGGATCCTCTTCTGTAATATTTTTGGTTCCTTATTTCCCTGTGAAACTCGGATCCTTTCGACCGTCTGCGTCGCGAGTGGCGACTTTTGTAAACCCATTTAAATGCGCGGTGGTTGACAACACATTTAGAAGCTGAATGGAAGATACTCTTTCGTAATATTCGTGGGTAAGCTCTTCGGCCAGTTTCGTGCGATGGGCTGGGTAGGGAAGGTAAGATAGGGTGGGGATTGATACGGAGGGGTAAGGATTGAACAGCATTGAGGAGACGAAAGGCCAACCAGGGAAAAGGCTCTCACGTGGCGGACAAAAATGAGGAAAAGGCTCCATAGAGAAAATGAGGAAAAGGCTCCGAAGCACATAAGTCATTCGTAGTACCTACCTGGATCCAAAACTAACAGGATAAAAATGTTAAAAGGCAATCAAACTGAGATTTTCAAGAACGTTTTACACGGGGCACGTCACTGCGAATTCAAATGAATGGTGCAGTAAAAATTGCGCCGTGTGAAGCGGAGAATTTCGAGAATGCATGGATGCGATATGGCAAAATAGCCCCTGCTCTAATTCCGAGCTCGCATTCTGCCAATTTCAAAATTGTTTTCAGTTATTACCTGCACAATGACATGCAGCGTGTAGAGCGGCCTTATACTGCATTTAGAAGAATTATCATGCTGGAAGCCGCTAGAAACTTGGAGGCTTCGATATAGGCTTCGATTTCTTAGGCAATTAAGAAGATAAATGTTACTCGGGGAAGGATTCGATACTTATCTCCTGCTGCTTCACCTTATTTTTTTTTCTTTCCAGGAATGGGTAAAATTTTCTTATATTGTCTTACATTTGTATTCATTTACGTTTGCGTAAGCTTTTTCTCGGTAGGTAATCGCGGGTCTCCCCCTTCTTGTCGCGGAATTTTCCTGTAGTGGATTTATTCAAAATAACGAAAGTCAATATCCTTTGTTTTTTCTCACGTTTTTTAGCATCTTTGTAAACTTGGTAAATCTCACTGTGTTTGCTTTGCTTTTTTCTGTTTTTTAAAGCACACTTACTCTTTTGCTATATTTTGAAAGGGTAACTTGACAATGTATTTCTTTGCAAATATTTAATGTTTGACGAGGGGTTAGATGGAAGGTGGGACTTTTTGTTCCAATCTCGTCCAATAAATATGAATTATTATAGTCATAAACAAGCAATTGCTCAGAAGCTATGAATTACTGGGCGTAGAGAAAATAAATGAATGATGTATACCTAGCAAAAACACCCAATCTGGAACATGGGTGGTGGAAGAGTGCTGAGAGTAGTTTTGAGGTTGAGTAAGGGTATTAGGGGAACGGAGAATTTCGAGATTATGTTCCGAGAGGTCTCTGATACCGCTGTAGACCACAGAGCGCCAGGGACCTACCCAAATGTGGGCAACGCTTACGAAGACTCCGCGCTATAAATTGCTGATCAATATTCAAATCGGATAACCACGGATTTGGATGTTGGAACACACGAGGGCTTAAATGATCGCTAGCTGAAAGCTCAACTAACGGCTTGCTCTCATTAAAACAAACTCGTATTTTATCGTCAGATACTTGGAATGAGTGGATGTGTTACATCATTGGAGCTTGAAAACCTCTCTGAGAAAAGTAAAACCACTTATAAGCTTTATCCAAATGGTTCAACGTCATTATGAAAGGGGCAGACTTGACAGGGTGACCTGCAATTTTGTCACACTTGCGAACTCAGAATTGATTCGCAAGTGTGACAAAATATCAATATCCACTGCATAAAAATATCTCGTATATAGATAGTGTTATAACGAGAATCCATGCCTTGCCTTTACTCGTTGTAAATGAATATTTGCCAACATATAAAGCACGAAGCAGAGACCTTCAGGTATTCTTAACAGATGCGAATACAACAGGATTGTGCGTAAGTCCAGCTTTCATTATAATTTTGAGATACACGAAAATTCAATCTCAAATGTAAACTCCTGGATATCACATTTAATTATTTGGCGAATAATTTCATGGGAGGTGATTTTATGAAAATAAAATTTCATTTTTTTATCACGCTACAGATCGTTGGAAACTTAAATTTTATGTTCCGGCAATTAATTACACTGGCAGTTTTCCATGGGGATTACCTCAAACTTGTATAAAAATTAGGACGACTTTCAATGAATTCATGAGTTAACTAAATATTATGAGTTATATATTTTGAGTATATATATGAAAGTACCTATATGTTATGAAAATATATTTTACTTTTTCAAATTTGTTAACTATTATTATCCTAAAGTGACCTGAATCTTACAAATATTTAACGGCAATTGGGAGATCCGGGTTCAAATCCCGGCTGAGCTAAATTATTTTTATCCTTGGTGCATAATATACACCAAATATTAAAATCATTTGGCTTACACTGATGTACCTGAATCTAAAGTGACGGTAATTTAGCGATAAAATCCTACCTAAGCGTCATAATTTTTCTTTAACAATGATTATATAGCATCCTTAAGGGACGTATCATTCATTTATTAGTTTCTCATTTCCTAATCTTAGTAGTACTGGCAGATATCTACGACACCGAAAGTTAAATGGTTGAAGTTCCGGTGCAGGTGAAATTTTTCGATTTAAATTAATGTGAAAAGGGGGATTAAATGTCCATGTGATACATCGACATCAACGTTTACCACCCTGTAACCCGTTGGTTCGCATTTATCTCGCTCTACATGCAGAGAGGTATTCATTTCAACTCAGCCACACACAGTTTCAGGGTCTTAATACCGCTGCATGCGACCGCCTGAATTCACTCGCCTCTCCACTGCCGACATACGCCCTGAAAATTCCTATCCGAGCAATTTCTCCCTTTCCCTCCGAAAGAGAAACCGTCTGGGAACACCATCAGAGAGTGAAGAAAAAAATTTAAAGGATCTGATAAAATAAAAAGAAGAGTTAAAGAGGAAAGGAATGAAAAGAAAGATAGTAAGACTCATCTCGACAGAAAACAGGTTAGCCTCTCCTCATGCTAGACCATAGATCTCCAAACCTTTCAATGAAAGGTTCATGCTATATTTTTCTCCACATTGATGCAGGTCGAGGGAATAAAAATAGTTTAAAAAATCAGTGATAGTAATTTCATTTACTCAAAAATTATTCCATAAACATGGAAAAATTAATAAATATCTTGCTTCAAAAAGTCAGGGAAAACTTTTCTGCCCGTTGTTTTATGCTATAAAATTAGTGTGACAGATGATACTGTCGTTTTGGCTTTAAAATTTCATTAAAGTCAGACTCAGGATTAGATGAGTCTATTGTAATAATTGGTTCCAAATGATAATCACACAAATTTTCTCGATAGTTAGATTTCACATAGCTCTGAATAACTCCCCAGCTTTGAATGATTCAGCGATGCCACCCGTACGGTAGTTATTTTTTCAAGGCCAAAACACACGGATTTATTTTGCGGGTTGGATGATATTATGCCGGTTAGGATGTGGCACGCGGGCAATAGAATGGAGACCCCTGTGCTAGACTGATGTTCACTGATGCTCAGAACACCCATTGGTGGTGAGAACACCCATTTGGGAGGAGATCAATATGCTATGACTAGTGGAACGCCATATAAAAACTCATTTCGGAAAAAGTGCACTGCATTAACGTGCCCCATGCATAAACGTTCCCCGGTCTACCCTACACAAATTCCTATCCGAGAACTTTCTCTCGCCCTTGTTGAGAAAGGAACCGCCGTCTGGGAACACCAGTAGAGTGTGGAGAAAAAAATTGAAAAGATTTTTATATAATATAAAAAAGGAATTAAATGAAAAAGATGGTCAGACTAAACTCAACAGAAAGTATATTATAACTTCCTTATGCTATACTGATGCTCACTGACGCTCAAAACTTGTGAAAACACACAGCATCGATATGTTATACTGACAGGAGGTCAAGTTATAACTGACTGGTGGCCAGTCAGTTATAACTTGTTTCGGAAAAGAGGCACTAGTTTTTCACATGCTTTAGGTTGAAACGTAGAAACGCGCATTGTTGGTAAGATTAATTTACAAAATGGAAAAACAATAAATTTATTGAAAGTTATCTCGTAGTTTTTCGTGGCGTACTTGCTTAGATGATATCTCCTTTTTTCGGGTTCTCACCACGTTGTTTGCCATAGGGTGATTTCAGTTTCACCTGGTGGAATCTCGGCAATACTGTTGACACCTTATGACAAAAAACGCGGAGAAAAACCCGAAAGATATTGAGATCGCTAAAAGAAATAATTGAACGTTACCATAAGTTTTATATGAATTTCAGTTAATCCTTTAATTTCCCAGTGTACCCTACACCCTGCAAATTCCTATTCGAGAAATTTCTCCCTTTCCTTCGGAGAGAAAAACCGTATGGGATCCTCACCAGAGTGTGGAGAAAAAAATGAAAGGATTTTATAAAATAAAAAGAAGGAAGGAATTAAAATAAAGGGATGGTTAGAGAGGGAGAGGAAGATAGGGTTGAAATTTACACCCCTGCTAGCAATTTCCTCCGGCCGAGTCCTCCTCTCTTCCTTCTGGATCTCCCACATAAGCGAGGGCAGCCGTTAGGGGAGTAAGCGGGGCAGAGGTGTCGGCGGTTCCGGCGAACGGAGTGAGTTAGTACACTTGGGAGGGGGTTGAGGGGAAGGCGAGCAACCGTTAATCCCTCGGAGGGGAGATGTCTTCATTTGGAATCCCCTCTTTGGGCACACTCCCACTCACGCATGGACTCGGAGCAGGAAGGTGAGGCAGGTGGGGAGTGGAAGAGGAAGGCAAGGTCAGAATCTTGGGCAGGGTTCCTGTATTCAAATCCCTGACTTTCCCCATAAAGAAAACTTCATTTTTCATGCCATATTAAAACACCATCCTCACCTTTGCTAGAGGAGGGGATTCGAATGAAAATGGAATGGTTTCGGACATTAATAGGCCAAATATACCTTCCACTAAGGTAGATGATTTTAATACTGTACTAATCATAAGCTTTGGATTCAAAATTGTCTTTACAAGCGAACGTTTACTTTCACTAACAAATACTCACCGACGAAGGAAATTCTCAACCACCACTGAAGCGTTGTGTACGAAACTTACCTGTAAAAAGAGAAAACACACTTAACAATGTAAGAAAATTAGCAAGCAAAATTACGAAGTGTTCCTGATAGGGCATGGAAATGACTGGCGGAGCCACTGTTCAAAAAGTATTCACATGAATACATATAATCTTTTGCCGTTTACCACCTACCATAAACAGAAATTGTGTATAAAACCCAAAACTTTCCAATGTTAATGTTATTATTTGAGAAATGGTAGAGATTTTAAATCCTCATCTTTTATGCCAGCAATATGCAAAAATTAGCGTGCCTAAGTGAGGTGCACGTCGTCATGTGCAAAACCTGTATTGATAAATACCTAATAAACACTATCGATGCATTCATTTTTCCTCCAGATAGCTTAGGATAAGCAGTTAATGGGTACAAGGTGGTAGATACGTCGCATGCAGAGGTTTTGAAGGTCAATGGAGAGAAGAGGTCAGGGAAGATTAATTGAACGAACCTTAGCTATCAAATGCTGTGTTTACAGCCGGATGAACTGTAACCGTAGTCTGTAGGCAACGATACTAGCAATAATGAATACTTTGGCATCCACCAGAGATGCAAGATATTATTTCAATCCGTACTGTTTTAGCCGTTTCCAGATTGAAAAAAGTTTATTCCTAATTGAGAAAGAAGCTCCATTGAACTATAACATCCAATTTACTTCCTTAATTACTTTTCATAACTCGCATTGTCTTTTTTTTTGTAAGCCTTGTTTATTAGTCTAGCACAATTTGTTCCCGACAGGTGACAAACTCAACCAAAATAGAATTGAAATGAAAAATGTTAAAATAACAATGCCCCAGAGTAATTATTTCCGTTGCTTCCAATTAAAGAGATTTAATTAAAAATAATAATTAGCCTTTCACAGGAAAGATTTGTAATAACTAAGCTCAACAACAGAGAAAGTCAGGTTATTTTAATGAAAGAGAAAGAACTTCAACCTGCTTTTCTACGTCCAAAAATCAATGAAAGAAAGTATTCACACAGGCGCCAAAGAATATGCAAATATGAGTATGAGGAGCCTCATTGAGCAAGGAATTCGGGAGCGCACTTCCCTGAATTGTATCAAAAAACAAAGGAATGGACATAGTTGTGCGTCCATCACGTTCATAAGCACAAACTAAATTAAAAATTCAATTGTCATACTGATCCTCATGATTGAACAACTGTGCAACCCCGGGAGCGTATAACACAATAAAAAGAATTGAAAGAAAAATCTACGACCCCACATCATTGCGACGAATATTATTTCCACTCCTCTTATTCTAATAATTATTTCATTAAAGAGTTCTACCGATTAGGATAGGTTTGAATACTTAAGTATTCTGGCTCTTTCCAATACTTTCATGGACTTCCGTCGTCAATGCACAATAAGACCCATTCCCATTCATTTTATCTAAAAATTTTACTGTATTCCTTCCTACCCCTCGTTTACCAACACTCTACCCTCTAACAATGATTTCAAAATCACCTACCACTCAGCACTTGCTCCATTGAAACATTCTGTTGCTTTTAATAATAATATCTAATAAATTGCAGGTCAACTGGAGTTGCTCGAGGAGTATAGTAGCTATAATAGAAGTAGCATAAGCTTGGAGCTTAGAATTCTTGGAAGGATAATTAGGTGAATGAACAAAGAAGGTATGAGATTATATTCATATGTAACCGTAAAAAACGGAAAAAACGAGTTCCGAATACCGCACTCGTGATCAGCATGTACCCCGCTCCACAACATTGATCGTTGTGTGTGTCCAAAAACGTCGTGTGAACGCATACCCCTACATAATGGTTTGAACCAATAAGATTACCAGTTAAGTGTAAAATAGTAGTGTTTTTCTCCCATTTGAGCGTGCCATGAGGTGTGTTTACCCGGTAGGATGTCCAACCACAGAAGTTGCATGACATGACGTAACAAATGTTAATGAGAAAACGACGCAAAGGACACGCCGGACACAAAGATAAGTAGTTCATCAGGGTTTGGGAGCAGGAGATTTTGGGAGCTGACTTTATTTGAAATCCGTGCAGCCGTATAAAAATGCGTAGCGGAAAGACATAAAGACATCCTCTATTATATATACATAGAGATAGAAGCTGAGAGCTCGGAACTCCTTGTGATCGCGATAACCATAGGTAACGGGTTAAACAACTTTTGGAGGCACACGTTGCTCCTGCGATGTATTACGCGAGAAACAGCGGAGATAAACCAGTCATTCTGACTACAGTGCTCCCTCGAGACCTCGGGAAGACAGGAAAGCGGGTGAGCACAGAAATGAGTCTCTTTTCCACCGTACAATAACGGAGGCCATCCCCCAATCCTCTCCTCGAGTGTCAGTGATTCCAACTCATCTCTTTCGCACCTCACTCTCGCAAATGCTTCTCCTGGGACTCATACAATCCCCCCTTTGTTTCATTCACACCCTCAGACTTAATAACGCCCTTTGTCCAGGTGTCAATTTTATGGAAGGTGCTTTGGCGGAGTGCAAAAAATATTTATACCTAGATAATTATTTCTCTCGGGTTGAACACAATTAACAATTTAATCATCGCGGAAGCCTCCGTAACAATATTTACACATTTTTTTAAGAACCACGAGGTTAGGTCTGAGGTCATCTCAGCTGAAATATGTTTTTCAATTACAACTAGAATAACGTCCGAAATTTTCAAATATTAAAAATCAAATTTTAACTGTGAAAAAAATCTGTTTCCAGAAAACTAATTTATTGCAATAATCACAACGTAACTCTACTCTAGGCATATTTACTTATCTTTAACCGAGGATACTCTGAGAATTGGGAGAAATCTGGCAATTCACCAACTAAATCTGACACTACGAGAAAAATATAATTGAATAATTGCTCATGTTTATTATTTCAAAAACCTCCCACTGAGAAACCATTCCCTTTGCATGAACACACCGTCATGTTTTAATCCTGAGGAATGATACTTATTTCATTACTCCCACCACCATTTAGTATTGTTTTTTGCCAGGTCACCAACATCGCTCATGAACATCTCTTCTCCTTTCTGCTTTCATTTTCCTCACAACCCGCACCTTCTTATTCTTCACTTCAAGAAACTCCTTTCCTCTTTTCTCAACTATTAAGACTCGTCCACCCTCGCTCTTTCCGTTTTTTCACGAAGTCTTTTTCATTTCAGATGAATTACGTTCCCTTGACGAGTCGTACGTGCTGTTGCCTTGACCTCCTTTCTGCTCTCAGCCTTAATCATTTCTGGACATCTGCCCTTCTTCTCAATAAAAATCCATCCGGTGGAGCAGAGATGAACTCTGCATCGCCGATTTAAATATGTCCTGCAGTAAAATCTTCCACATACACTACCAACATTCTCCAGCATTTCCTAAGTAATGTTATCCTTCACACCGGTTAACTTCAGTTGATAAGGTAATGAATTTCTTGAGAAAAGAAGAGCCTTTGAGCAAAGGATATTCAAAACTTAAGGAGGGAGTCATAATATTTTTGACAAGGGAATCTACATTCACGCTGAGAAAATGAAACGAAAGCATGAATATATTTATCAATGCGAAAAATCAGAGAAAAAATCATTCGCCTTGACCGGGATTCGAACCCGGACCGGGATTCGAACCCGGTTCGAATCCCGGTCAAGGCGGATGATTTTTTCTCTGTGGATTTTTCGCACAATTTATGCATTGCGGGTGACTCCCGTAAAGTTATCACCGTGGCTAGTTCCGGTATACTTAAATATTTATCAATTTTTCAGTTGCTGACGCTTGTTTTTATCAGTCTCTTGTTTGAACAATTTTGAGCCGCGTACGTCGGGGAACTTTACATAGGCAGCTTAGACACTCAAACATATTCAGGATCAATGCATCATTATTCTCTTTTTCACAAGTCCATTTGTCACAACAGTAACTGAATGAAATCACCCTTCATTAAAATTTAACTTATAGCCATCATATTCACCCTCTTATTACAAGGTAAAACAGGATCAAACTGATTTATTTGATCGACATTTTTTGTATCTACATATTTTATATCTATATGCGTGAAATTTCCTAGGGTGATAAAACTGTCAAAATAGCAGAATATAAAATTTAAAATAAGTAATTCAAAATCCAGTGATAAAAGCGACAATATATCACGTTTTGCTAAGCATTTAATAGAAGAGGGCATTTATCAGCCATCAATTTTCCCTCGAGCCTTTTCAAGCTTGAGATAAGTTAGCGAAGCTAGACTACTGAGAAAACTTCGAAATTTTATCTTATCACAATGTGCATGGATTGTTTGGAATGACCTCACCTCGTGTTTCATCTCCTCCCCTTTGTTCTCAGTGCCGGTATCCCTATTTCTAAGCCCATACTACTCAAGCCCGAAGCCTCCAACTTTTTATTCCTCACCTTTCTATTTCACTCGAACTCACCCTCAAAATTATCACCACCTGTCATTCTTTCCTCTACTCTTATTTGTAGACCACGATTTAAGTTCACTTCTCATTTTTATTTTGTTGCTATCAAAACATTCTATCATTCATATGTGTTTGTTAGGGCTTGTGTTACAACTTATATTTTGTGTAATTGATATTGAATATTTTATTGTGTTGTTGTCCAAACAGTTTTTACTTGTTAAAGGTTGCTAGGATTTCCTCAAAGACAAACATTTATTTTGGTATCACTTATATGCTATATTTTATCAAAATGATAATTTTCATATCAGAAAAAATATGCATTTTCTTTTCTTCGCACTAATAGGATTTTCCTGTAGCATAATAAATGTTACTTCCTTCAATGAATGCATTCCTATTTCAGTAAACAACAATTTCATCACTGAAATTGGACAGAAGAGGCCGAAAGTGATAAAAATTTAAATGTATTGGTGGAATGCAAAATATTTTAAATTTTGACGTTTCCATTATCATCATCGTCATCATCATTACTGGTCAAGAATCTCCAGGGTGGATAGACGCAGCTCTGCACTCCTCCGTTCAGATAGTTTTTTCACTTCTACATATTTCTTTTCTTTCATGTCCTCATTCAGCTAATCCATATATATTGTTTTAGGTCTTCCTTAACCGTTATTGCCATCTGCTCTTTCCTCGAGATTGGTCTTCATCAAGCCATCATTTACCTGTGAAGATATGGAAGATAAGATTCTTCCGTCTCCTCAGCAAGGAATTTCATTTATTTCATGGCTTGGATCGATTTGATTCACGGAATTAAATAAAATTAGACAAAATTACGACGTGTTAATACACAAATAAAATCCTCAATTCTCAACATTACACATCCATGGGCGGATCTAGGGGGGGGGGGGGGGCACGTGCCCCCCAGACCCTTAAAAATATGCAAGATTTTTAATACGGTCCCATTATCATTATGTTCGTTTTGTATTGCAAGGCATCCTTGTGCCCCCCCCCCCCCAGAACAAAATCCTGGATACGGCTTTGCTCCCCCCCTCCAGAAAGAAATCCTGGTTCCGCCCCTGACAACATCTCTCAACACATTTTTTCCGCGCATTGCTAAGCTCAACTGGAAAAATCTGAAACTGGAGTCTGGAAACCTTCAGTAAACCAAGCATAAACATCAATTCTGTGTCCATATAGCTACCACAATCACTTGCACTGAAAATTAAGCTCACGCTCGCCTTGCATTTACATAGTTTGATTTGAAAGCGCTTTCACGAGATTATAAAGCAGGTGATTGCATGCAGGGACACACATTCAGCACCATCTACCAGCATCCGTTCGGAAACAACGAATAATGAAAAAGGAGGGAGTGAGGACGATGAAGGGTAGAGAGGGAAACAGCTGTTAATTAACGCGTTTTTAATCAGATGAAACGGCCCTTTTTCAAAATATCACGGCGTTAAAACTTCGTTCCTCGTTTCAAATGCGACTCTGAAACCCGTTTTTTTCGTCATTTCCTTTTCTTTACGATGGAAGAAAGTTTTACTTCGCTTGTTTTTCCACAGACCATCGAGTTCGATTACAATTATTTCCAATTCAGTCTTTCTTAAATATGCATTAATACTGTTCCTCTTATTTCGGCCAGTGTGTGCAAGAGAAAAAATTAGTTTTTAAACTCAAACCATACGCAAGAATTATTAATTTTAGACGTTAACCAAGGGAAAGATGAAATATTTTGCAATTTAAGATGAATTACGAACTGAAAAAATTACGAGAACAGCTAACTAACGAAATTTTCAGGTACAAAATGTCATTGAATCGATTTAATCTTAAATATTTTCGCAGGTTACATTATGGAGAGTTGAGAGGTCGACAACTTATTCAACTCCTTATAGGTATAATGTTTACCTATATGGTCTATTATAAAAAATGCAAGTTATGTACACCCAACTGAGATAATTCACATATATATGCAAAAACATATGTTAACTGGCTCAATTGAATTTAAAAATGAAACATATTTACGACTGAAATAAAAATTGTGTTCAAAACCCTAAAGATAAAGCAAAAATAACTTTTTTGTTGAGTACAATCCCTTATAAATATTAGTTAACCTAGCCTTGATTTTAGGAATAAAAAATATTTCAGGCCTATTTTCGCCTATTTTCCAACATATTAAGAATTTATAGCTATATTTCACAAGATAACGTCGCACATGAAAACATTATTTGATAATTTCTTTCTCTATCCATTAGCAGACATCACCATCATATTTTGAACTCTATCCAATGCCCTCTGATATGAACTAAATTAACACTTCACTGACTAGCCTTCCCACACCGCGGCCAAGGAAAAATAAATTCAGTACCCTAGGAGCCAAGGGGTATAAGTGCAATTTTACAATTTTTTCTATGCAGATAATGGTTCGCGAGGTACACAATATTGCTGTAGTCAAGAGATATAAAGTAATCACTGGCTCTATATCTTTATGCTCATTGGTGATTTACTTGCATCCCCTTGCCACGACAAAAGTGCGTACCCTACCAAGCATTATCAGCACTTATCTCCAAAATTATAAAATGTGCAATAGTACTTTTTGGCATATAGCGGTCTCAATTGTAAAAATACGAATTATTCAACGTATAACATCTCCTTATGACGCTAAAATCAAGGGATCCGTTTATTTTCTCTCAAGAGTTAGGTGTGTGGTAATTTCCTATTAATGTGTCGCATTTTATTCAATTATTTCCTATTATATTCCTCCTATGCATGCTATACCGTCAACGCATCATGGATGCATCATCTTCTCGAGTGATTCACGTATTCATAGCATAGAGGACTGCCCTCGCACGGAAAGTATGTCGAAGGAATCCGTGAATCCCACTTGAAAAGCATTCGCTTCGACATCAACCCTTCTCACCCATCCGATGTACCCCCGTCACCGAAAAACATCACTTCCTATTATCTGCCAACCCCTGACGCCCCATGAACGTCGAGACGGAAAGGTCAACTCCGGCCGTTCCCAGTAATTCCAAAAATCCCACCCTTGTAAACTCCACGACTCTCAATCAAGCAAGAGGACGAAAAGTAATGAAAAACATAACAGACTGAAAAAAAAGGGAGAAAGGGTACGTGGAAGAAAGATTTTGGGGGAACAGTGACCTGTTATTCACATAGGGATGGTGATTCGTATTTACTACTTTGTAATCTTATGGCGATCGATGTCGGTTTTTTTCACATTCGCTCCGCCATTTTCACTTCTGCAACAATGCGGTCCTTTTCCACTCGTACCATACAGAAACAACGGCCTTGGACGGAAAACGGGATACCATATCTGATTAACTCTTAAAGATACGTCAAAACATACGAGACTTCGGCCCTAAAAATCCTTACGGTTTTCACCAGAGTAAAACATTTTTCACCTAAAAATCAAATTTTGGGTTCTTTGTACTCATTAGGTACCCTTTAGGTACGGTTTCCCGTTATTTCAAATTAACCAATTTTATTGCTTGTATATGAACTTCATTCAGGTCATTTTGATTGCAGAAAATCAAAACGTTTCCAAAATTCTTAAAACATAAAGACAGGCCTAATCAGCACGCTACCCATATTATTCACTCAGGGATCAAAAAGAAAGTTGGTTTTGGATGGGTTAGGGAAGAACTCGCCCCAAACCAAGCCAGAGGTGTGTGAATTTCAAACATTCAGAGGGGCCAGATCCTTTCCCAGGTTCATCTGATACTTTGAGGATTTTATTTGAGGGCGTCGGAAGACAACCTGGGCCTTGAACCCGGGACCATAAGATCCATAGCCAAGTGCTCCATCCTCTACACTACCACGCGCCACACTTCTCAAAGATGGACCATAAATGAAATGAGAAAAAAAGGTGAACGGGGGAGAAAAAGTTCGCACACGAAACGGATCCCTCCACCACAAATATTACAAACGAGGATCCTCAAGTCAGCGTCTAAATGTTTCCTCACACTTCGCGCCTTTAATTGGGTTTACGATAGTCGTCACTCGTGTCGCTGACGGACAAAGTGATCCTTGCTTCACGAGGAAATTATTTATAAATTTTGTAAATGTAAACCGAAATTTATATACATGACGATACGATATATCAAATGCATCACTTTTCCATGCTGTTCCTTGCAATAACAAGCGTTATAATGAAAAATATTGGAAAAAAGTGGATCGCATTGCACTCATCACCGCGCCGCGGACATGTTTGATAACCGATTAAAATGTGACCGAAGTAGCAACAGAAATCAGCCCTCCATGGGATAGAATTGGGCCTCCTTTATACTGTCCCCTGGGCTCACAAGCTGGGAGCATTCGGTCAATAGCCAAGCGCACAAACCACTAAGCTACCAATCACCCCGCTTCTTGTATACATGGAACATAAGTGATATATAAAGAAACGCGAGCGGGGGAGTAAAAATTCAAGCACTAAGCGGATCGCTCAATAATCCGCGCAACGAATATTACAAAATATGATGCTCAAGTCGGCCTCTAAATGTGCTATCAACCACAGCGCGTTTAAATGTGTTTACAAAAGTCGCCACTTGCGTCGCTGACGGTCAAAGTGATCTGAGTTTCATGGGGAACTAAGGTATAATTACGGGTTTTAACCGAAATGTACAAGTATGATGATATTATATATCAAATTAATAGCTATTTAACGGTATTCCTTACAATTACAAACATTATACACCAAAATATTTGAAAAAATTGATCGAATTGCAGTCACCACCGCGCCGCGGACATTTTTGAATACTGATTAAAATGCGACCTAAGTGGCAACAAAAATTAGCCTACTGAGTGATCGCATTGGGTCTCCTCAATATAGTCCCTTTGCCCGAAGGCTTCTCATATATATAGGACAATGGTGATATTAGAAGAATGGTGAACGGAAGAGTAAAAATTCCCATATAAAATGGATCGCTCCACAAACCGCGCATTTCCGGCGTGAAGTTCACCCTTAAACTTCCATCCCATTTAAATCCTCCCTCTTATATCCCTACCCCACTGTACTCCATCCTCCTTTCCATTCTCATCTTCCATGTCACTCCACGCGCAAACTCACGTATCCGACCTTTCTCTCTTCCTCCTCCGTATAATTTCATTCTTTTCCTCTTTTCTTTTTCATTTTATTTTTCTAACAAGTCCAAAAAGGATTTTCAAAGGATGTGCACGGGAAATTGCGGGATTTAGGTCCAACCCGGCACCTCCGTAACCGCTTTCCCTTCCACACACATCAACATCGCCGAGCCTTTCCCACCCGTAACATCCCCTGAACCAGCCTTTTTCCATCTCACGAAGGTCGGATAATATTTTTTCTCGTACACACCCTCCAGGACCAGATATTTGGGGTTACAGAGTACACCCTTCATAGGTATCAGTAAATTTTACTTTAAAAATATACATCAAGTGCTCATACAGATCAGTCTTGAGACAGAATACATGTGGATGACATATTCCGAACAGCAGCACTTGGATAAAGAAACTGATTTTGTTCTTAGTTCATGCAAAATTAAACGCAATTACGAATTAATTCAGAGCCATAAAATGCCGAAAGCATCAGCTGGCTATAAAAGACAAATAAAAACGCGGAAAAAGTGCTATTTTATCACTACGCCACACACACAAATTAGACCCAATTATAAAGTAGTCGTAACACACGCTATTTTCATTTTTTTAGTATTGTCGCATTGCACTATTACAAAATTCAAGTGGTTTTATGCAACTTAGCTTGTTAAAGATATATTCATCAGCCTAAGAAATTACTATTTAAAATATGTGGGTTTCTAAGGCAAGGCAATCCAAAGAAAGGCAAAACACTTGTTTAAAATAATGTTTATGCTGTGTACCACAGTACTTCAGTGACGTACGATAAGTGCCCATTTTTAATTCTTTTATTTTAGTTTAATTATATACCAAACGCACAGTCATACTCGTCACTTTGATAACCTATATCAGATGGGTATATTTTCCTGTTGCTCCTAGCATAGAAAATTTTAAAATGTGGCTTCTTAAAAAGCAACAAACACAGGCAAAGAGAAGTGGTGAGCATAATTTTTATTTGCAGGTGTATATCATCTCCTCCCTCAAATCCTCTTCACCTTAACCAATCCAAAAGTTACGGTTAATAAATGTTGTTTTTAGTTTCAAAATCATCTGCCTAAACATATCACTGCATTCGAATACATCCGTATTCAGCCTATCCAGCAAATAAAACAGAAAATAATCGATTTAGATGATTATCGAGTTAGGTAGGAAGAGCTAATCCTTTCGTTCACGGTGAGCCGCTGTATTTTCTTGCCACCCTTCTCCCCCACCCTTTGTGCCTCTGTGGCACCCGCCGCCCCCACCTCCACATCCCCGATGGCAAAGCGTTGTTTGCCAAGAGCCACCTTCCGACCCTGACGCGTATGAATGAAGAAGAAATTTAATTAAACCGAATTCCTTATTCCCACGGGTGGGGGTTTAAGGATTCGCAATGGAAATGTCTCCACACCCCTCTCATCCACGCCCTGTCCCTTACCCCGCATATTGCTCCCAAAAGCACGAACACCTCAACCCCCTTAACTTACGCAACATCTTAAGAAATATATAAGCCCATATACATCTCAACCTTCGTTTCCATAGCCTCATATTTTCTCCTATTCGAATTCATCTTCCCGACAGCGACGACAATATATCTCAAAGGGAAAAATGAGCCTCGGCGGGAATAAATAAGGATTTTTCCGTCACCCTTTCCACGCCTTGCATTTTCTCCACTACGATATATTAGAAAACCCTTTTTTCCCTGCGTCCGCAGCGTCATCAGCTATTTTAGGAAATAGAGGATATAGAAATATTATCTCATTAAAATAAGACTCATCTCTTTTACGTAGGAGTTGAAGAAATAAAGACTTACCTTTTTCCTCATGGTGATTTATTGCCACCGACCATGGTGTCGTTATATCATAACATAATCAGGGTAGAATAATTCCCCTGGGGTTCTCAACCAGGGTAGTCCAGTCGTATTGGCCGACTTTTTCGGTAGACGACTTGTCTTCCATTTTCAAGGACTTTATCTCAATCAATGTCCAATTTCACGCTAAACCGAATCTACTTTTTGGCGATTGCAAAAATAGGCTCAGGTTTCGTCCGATTGGCTGGTGGTCTTTTAAGTTCTTCATGGGCTTCCCTTATGTTCTAATAGAACTTATTGCAGGTTTCCATGCATTGCTAAGATGAAAGCCAGTATCGAGACTAAAATTTTTGGGATTGAGGCGGATCTCGATGACTTCCTTAATAGGGTGGTTTCCTATTATTTTTTATTGCCTAAATCTAAAGATTATTACTCCTGGAGTACGTATTTCACGCTTTTAGATTTTTAGTGACGATATCTATTTTTCGCGATTAAATGATAAGTGAAAATTTTCAAGCGCGCGAAAACGCGACGGCTAAGTATGAATGCTGGGAAAACTCCGTGTAACCTCGTTCTGGTTCCCGCTGCCGCAAGTAAGGTGACCTTGGGGCGAGGCTTTGAGCGCTGATACGACGCAGGATGCTAGCAGGTAGCAGAGTACCCTGCTATCTGGTAGCGCTTGTCTTAAATAAGCATTATTAATACCCTATCAGACAAAGAAAACTTTCCGACCTTAGCCAGTTAATAGGTGATTATTTAGAGATGTTTCCCTGAGCTCTGTGCCTCATGCATGCATTGGTAATCTCAGGCGATGTAAAACTCCTATCTAATCGTATAGAAACTACGTCCCTATGACGTCACGTGGAGTGGCATCGCATGGGCGCCAATGTGGCCTTTTTCAAATGAGGATAAATTTGACCATTGCCATTCGTCTAAACCGGTATTTCTAAAACCAAATAATTTGTATATTATGAATACACTAATGGTGGGTAACGAATCGCAATCAATGCCTTTCGTTTTCTTTGATGAAGGAAACTACCCTATCATTCCATGTATTATTGGTGGTTTATTTGGTATAGGTAAATTCGTTTGTTATCAGGGCGATTCGTTTATTACCAGCGCAAAATTATCAATTTTCGTGACGAATTTATGGACGGTCACAATAAATCAACATATGGAAAAAGCCAAATCTGAATATTTTAACTCTTCAACTCATAAGATAAAAGTATTTTCACCAAATTACGCCCACAGCTATTAACATTCTCAATAATTATTTCATTTTTTATTTATTCTCATACCACCGCAAACACCTCACATTGACCTTTAACATAGCGTTTTTCAACAAGATAACATTTACAAGGGCACAAACGACCGTGCCCTGAGTAGGGTCTACCTACCCAGGGCACGGACTCGAACTCGCGACATCTTGTTAGGCAGGCGAGGACTTTACCCCGCCGCCACCGAGATCGGTGAACTCACTATATGATGTGCCATGAGATATTGGAATAATGTCCCATTCGAAGGAGTACAAAACAGATCTAGGAAAAGGATGATTAAATTCTAGCAGGCCACCCGGCGTTACCCGGAAGAATAGTACCCGGGAAAGAGGGAAATTTGGAACTTGGATTCCAATTTCATAAAGGATTTAAATTTTTCCTGTTTGAGCGTGTCAAAAGGTGTGCCTATTCCCGCAAGATATCCAACCACAAGAAAATATATTATGTGACGTAACAAACGGTAATGAGAAAACGACGCAAAAGACGAGTATGACGCAGCCTAAATTAGCACTATGGGGTTCAGGAGCATCATATGAACCTACTTTTGTAAATGCTTATTCACAAAAAAATATTATTTAGTATATATTATGTACAACCTCTGGTCGCAATTCGTACAGCCGCATGCAAATGCATAGCCAACAGACAAACATACATCCTCTTCTATTTGTGTAGATGATATGTGGTACGATATGGTGGAAGTTCTTAATATTAGTTAATGAAAATGTTATAATATTTCGATTTACTTTATGCAAACTCGACGCGTTTAGTTGCTGAAACCACACTTGATAATGGCGATGATTTTTCCCGGGTTAGTTCCGCGTACACTCATTTTTTTGTGGAAAACAGTTTCGGGCGCGTCCCAGCTCCCTTCTACCGGTCCAAATGATCTGAAAAGCTACAGATCGTCTGGACCGTACTGCAACCTGGAAACCTCATACTATTCCAAGAATCAAATCTCATCGCCAGAGAAAATAAATATTTCCCTCGTCTGATAAAGGAGGCGATATAAATAGCAAATCACGAAAAGAACTTCAATAGAGACAATGACTATCCTTTAGCTTCATCATTCAAACGGCTCTTATAGCAATAAAATTCAAACCCAGAAAATTAGCGTGCGCGTGACTAGCCTTATATATAAAGTTTTGCAGACCTGCAGGTCAGTTGGACCAAAGACGGGTGCTGCAACGCCCCCGAAACTGTCGTCCACCGAAAAATGTGTCAACTCGGTATCAACTTGGAAAACAATTATGATGCGAATGATCCACAGAGGAAAAAATCATTCACCTTGACCGGGATTCGAACCCGGATCCCCCGATTTCCGGTCGAGTGCTTTAACCAGTTAAGCTACCGAGGCATCATCCTTCCCTGTGGATATTTTCGGACACTACCGGACAAGATATTGCTGGAATGCAGAGCATATGATGCCACAAGCAGTCCAAATCGTGAATGACGCCTCGGTAGCTTAAGTGGCTGAAGCACTCGACCGGAAACCGGGGGATCCGGGTTCGAATCCCGGTCAAGGCGAATGATTTTTTTTTCTGTAGATCTTTCGCACGATTGTGCATTGCGGGTAACTCCCGTAAAAGTTATCACCGCGGCTTGTCCCGGTATACTTTGAACTAAACAATTATGAATTTAATCACCGCGGAAGCCTTCGTAACAGTTGGCAATGGTGCTGTAACAACAAAACGCGTCGTGTACGAATAAATCCTACGGAAATATTGCAATATTTCATTAAATTAATACAGAAATGCTGTTAAATTATTGAATTATAGGATAACTGTTTCGCTAGCATACGCATGAGGCATTGGAATAGCGTCCCACTTGGAGGGAGACAAAACAGACAAAGGAAAAGGAGTATTAGAAATTGGGTGACGTGGGAGACGGTGAAGAGGCCACGAAAGGAGGACAGGAAAGGAGGGAATTGTCGAGGGGAGAGGAGGAATGGAGGAATTCAACAGACGTGAGGAGGATGAGAGAGGAAGAGAGGGCGAGAAGCCAATATCGGATTCCGTTTGATGCGAGCATCGACATTAATGACCACGTGAGTTACCGCCGACTTGCCAAAGTTCTTCCCACCCTTCTTCACCTTCCAGCTTGAGGATAGGAATAAGAGTGAGTGGAGAGGGTGAGAAAACGGATAGATGTTGAAAAGATCCAAAGAAAGAAATCAGGAAAGGATGATTGGAATTATGGCACGGTTGTATGAGGAGGAAAGTGACGGGGCAATTGTTTGAGGGAAAAGAAAAAAGTAGACTAGGAAGAGGCGCACCCAACTTGGGAAACTTCTTGCCTCTTTCCATGAGAGTCCTTCACATGATGGGTCGCCCAGAGGTGAGATAGCTGAAAGTGTATGTGAGAGAAAAGGGCAGGAAGTTGGAGCAAAGTTGGCTGGATTTGGTATGTGGCCATGCCCCACACTGGGTACGAATCTCAAAGAATCAATTTTCTGCAGAGGTTGTGGTCATCATCCGCTAAATTGGGAAAGATTATGACGTTATAATTCTGCCTAAGTAGTCAGTGGGGTAGCTAGGAACTTCGTTTGGGGGGTCGAAGACCACGGGAGAAATTTTTTGACAAACAAAGTACTAAGTAGAGGGTTTTTAACTAGTTTTAACAGTGTTCATATGCGAAAAACTTCATTTTTCAAAGTAATCTTTTGAAATTCATGATTTTTTAATGTTTTTTTTTTCTTTTAGAAAGCAAAGTGATTGTGTTTTTATATTTAGGGGGGGAAAGGGTTCAGACCCCACGGACCTCCCCCTCGCTACGCCGCTGTAAATAGCCTTCATCTCATGGTCTTGGCTAGGAAGGAAAACCTTGGGAAATGAGCAGTAGTACGGCCTGCTTCAGCTAAAATTTATTTATTTTATCAATTGTGCACATGCAGAATTTCTTCCAATTTAAACTTAAACATAGCAATATTACAAAATATAAATAAGATACAATTCATCGATATTATAAAAAGGGAAAAAGGAGGAGCTAAGCTTTTAACAGACATGGGACATACGGGACAAGGTTGATGAAGGAGTCTGATAAGAGCAAGAAAGGGTCGACATTATGTGGTAAAGTGTCAAATGAAAAATAAATTAATGATAAATGTCTTATGTGTATGGTAATTTTTCACTACTTACAGATATTTTCACAAACTAGCACTTAAATGCGATTGCACTTATGTCAAAAAATATTTTCAAGTTGAACTTTACAATTTCAATGACTCTTTTTTGGCATATCGTCAAGATAAAGGCGTGCATAAATCAAGACTAATACATTGGATTATATGTAAACAGTTATCGATAGCAATGTTTCTTGCGATTTACCGTAGGACCTTTCCCCGGGAACGTGGTAGCCTGTCGCGCTGGTCCAAAGCTGTTAAAAAAAAGCGATGGAGGTTGCAACGGCTCGATAAAAAATGGCGAGGCATTTTCTCAAAATTTCGAACGACGTACTTTACCATGTTTCCGATAGAGTTATTTGTTTCAGAATTAACTTCCAATTCACATTCAAAATCGCCGTGAGGCATGATTGCGCCTTGCTCCATTGGTACGTGCCAGACAAAATTCGGAATTCGTGAGGCAAACAACTGCTGGGTGATAAGGGTTATTCGATTAAAATAAACACAAGAGATTTACGGGGCGATCTCTTGATTTTATATGCATGCACGTGGAGTACGGGGGAAGCGGAGGTGAACATTAAACGATTGGCTCTATAATAACCGTTGGTTCCGAAGTGACACGTGTGTTTCTTTATTAAAGCCACGAGAAACAGCGGGAAATACAGAGAGAAGCGTAAAAATGGGCTATTTTGGATGACGCACGGCATTCTCTAAAAGGATTGATAACAAATCATTCCTGGGAATCTGATAAAGCACATTAAACGGGCATTTTGCAGTTACTATTTAGTAAGCAGCCAGCAAAAAATATCTATATCACTTCTAACCCGATGGCCATACCACCACTGTACAAACGCTAAACAATCGTCCACCGAATCAAATACGCTCATCTAGTACCACTAGGTCGATTGTTGAGCGTTTGTGCAGTGAAGGTATTGATGTATATCAATCATACAATATCTTCTTAGGGACATTTTTCTGTTTTTGTATTGTATAAAAGTGGTGATACTCCCAACAATTCCATTCTCTTGAATTAAAATATGTAATCCGTTATTGAGGAGTGATGGGAACATTGGAAAGGGACTATGTACACGAAAAAGCGGAGATATGGCAATATTCTACCCTAGCATGAGATAGATCTCAATTTATAGAGAGTCAAAAATGTTTGTGCATGGCTGTGTTTTTATTCGGTAGGCACTAAATCTAAACGTGGAGGTGAAGGTGATTTTTCCACGAAACAGACAGATTCCAAGGATGCATATATTCATTAACAAATACTAATATCCCAATCGCATGACCAGAAGCCTTGAGTTCGGTCAAGGCCGTTTACCTGAGTGAATACCACTCTAAGGAAAACAATGGCCTGAATCCTGTCTCACATTGCCCCGATACTGGCCCATGCCTCTAGACTGCAGCGCATCGGATTTCGGACAGCGAAAGGTAGTGGAATAACTGCAATGCCCACGGCGAAGCTGATTGTGGAATTGGAAACAAGGTCACGAGGTGGGTAACTGAACAAATGTTTCAATACTTACCACAGAACTTTCAGCGACGAGACTTACGCATATTACAGAAAACTAAAGTCCTCGGCAGTTTATTTAAATAAAATGTCGTGTGAGTCAAGATAAGAGGTACGCTCAGTGATTTACGATAACGCTGCGACATGAATTGCACATGCAGCAAAGGCTAGTCACGACATTTCTTACTGATGTAAATTTATATAAAACACAATTTCATGAATTATCATAATGAATACATTATAAGTAGTGAAACACTCAAAATTAACTACTATTTCTAGGAAATAGTAAGGAAAATGATATGTTTGAAGGCAAAAGAAGTTTGATTGGAAAATGTTTTCAATTTTTATGTATATATTGTAATTGATTAACCAGAGAGTCAGGTTGAATACGAAAAAAATGAAAATGGAAAATTTAATTTTGTGCTACATACAACTTTTATTAAGTTGTGTGATTACTTTAAGGGGTAGATTATTTTTTATGACTTAGAAAATATGCAATCAGAAAAAGATATTTATAGAAATATACATTTATTTTTAGAGTTAAAACGAGCTTAAAAATAATGACAACAAGGTGGGATAAAATTGCAATATCTGTCATAATTCAGTCGACCAAACAATTCAACTTTAAAAATTCAAAGATATTATTATATATATATTTAGATTTCCAATTATACTTCGAGCAAGTGAAATTGACTGATTAAATACCAGGAAATTCCGTAAAACGCCAAAGTCAAAATATAGAAAAGGCTTACCATATTGGAGTGATCGGTCACTTCGGGATCTTTTTTTTCCTTACACCACAAACCCGCTAACCGCGAAAAAGTTCGAATGACGTAATTTCCAACTTTACCATAGGGATTTCGTATTTTGCTAGTCTTTTTTTTTCGCACAGGGTCATAGCCGCGCTGATTCCATTTTCCACCCTCAGCCCTCCTAACACACTGTAGAGTGCACATTCAATACCGCGCGCTTGCAGTCATCCACTCCTACGACAATTCCAAAAAAAGTAGGCGAAGCTACGTAATTTTTTTACTTTTTTCAACGAGTATTATTTCCACGACCGTCCATTTGGGTGCACAGTGACGGTTGGTTTTTCCTTCCTATTTGGAATGCTGCCAAATTGTTTGCGACATAAGGAAGTGTAATATAATCGTTTAATCTCTTTTTTCTTTTCTGTAAAACCTACACATGAAACGATTTATTTAATTTATAGAAGAACACACACATAATTATGGTCTTGTAAATAAAAGACTATTTCCCTTTAAATAGTTTAGTGAACCTGATTACTCGCCTAATAATCCGTAATCGAGGTAAAATTGAGCATTTACAAACTTGGTGAAATTTATGAAAATTCATTATACACGCAATATTCCGGGATTGGTACTGCATGTTCACGAATTTTAAGAGTAGAATTAAGGAAACTACTCACATGGAAGCTCCTTCTTACTGCTACATGATAGTAAAAGTGAAAAAGAACACCATGTTTATAGTGCCCTTAACCCTTTCTAACCCAGAGCTGCTTCTGGGAGAAATCAAATTTCAACATTTTTCACCATGAAAACTTGAAAATTTTGCTCTCAATCACCATCATCGTGCCAGCTAAATATCTCGTCAGTCAGTGGCAACAGATATCAGACTTCAATGAGATTTCTATGAATTGGACCTCCTCTATCCAATCCTCCTGGTGTTTAGCATGACAATGCAGTTCCTCAACCACTATTAGGTCTATTCTTAGCATTTCAGCGGACAAGTTCACTACGTGGTAATCACGCTTGACGCCACAGAAAGAGGGCCACTACTTACCATAGGGTCAACATGAAATACGTCCGGCAAACGATAGGGACTCTGGCACCGTCCAACGTCTCTTCTTTCTCATCCTCCCCTCAACTCATTCGCTCACTCTGTCACTCGCCCTAAATCCTTTCACTGATTGTGAGTTCAAGCACATGCGTGATGTTCCTCCTTTCATTATTTGTCCCCCTTGATGTTAAATGCCCCTCGACAATAGTATGCTATGGCCTTTATTAAATCGATAGTCTCTGACAATTTTGGAGCGCTAAATTTATTTTTTGAACAATTTTATGAGCCAAATAAAAAAATTAACATTGACGGTGATGTTTCATCAAATTTAGTGATGAGTTTATATTTTAAAATGCAAAAAGTTGCATAAGCTATTACCTCGGCGTAAGTATTAAATGACTTTATACATTTCGTCCCGTTATTTCCAAGAAGTCAGCATAGTTAGCACTGATAAACACGATGAATATGACAAGAAGATGCAACCACAGATTTCGACCAGAAACTCATATCGTTATGCCTGCCCCCAATTCGATATTACATCACTTCCAATAAAAGGACCATCATTCGCTTTAAATCCATTAGAGTACTATCGTTCACTTGATACGAATGTCTCCGTGATTAGGCTCCCAAATTGGTGTGAATAGAAAAGGGTTGAGGTCATCCCCTAATAAAGGACAGAAGTATCGAGTTCACACGCTCAGAGTGGTGATGTAGGGACCTTTACTGTGACTCAGGAATTCAACCCGTATATTGGTCACCAGGTTAAATTTCTCTGAATAAATAGCGCTTACATTTTCATCTGACTAAAACAGCGATATTCAATGCAGTGCACCGCACCGGCTTCAACATTAATGCTGGTTCGAATCCCTTACAGCCTACTACGAACACACAAGCAACTGGGAATCAACACAAGGACGCGAGAGTAGAGAATGGGTCGATTTGATATTTCACTCAGAGTCCACCTCGCCCTCCGCTTCTCTCGAAAGAAGAGGTATCGCCTCAATTGAGATACGGCACGGGATTCCCTCCCACCAACCTCCTTCCTCACGTCACCTGAGGTTGCTCGCCCGGACTGCGGGGGAGAATGTTTGCCCGTCTCAATTCACTTGAGAACGAGTTAAAAGGCCAGGATATTACAGAAACACTGCTAAGATTATTTACTCAGTGAAAACTTTTAGCCGACGTCTTCGGCAGTAGAGCGAAATTTCAGCACCATGCGTCTCATTCAAAAAAGAATTTCGTGATCTAACGTAAAACTATTACAGAGCAGTACATTAAAAATTGGGAGTTAAATCTCAATTCAAGTCTACAGAGGCATTAAATGTATAGCTTTGAACAAAATAGGGTAGACCCAGTCGCGTGAGATAAATGAAGCAATGTCGTATAAAAATTAAGAACGTTTACTTGAAATAAGTTATAGAAGCAATGACCCAATTAAGTAAACCCTCATAAACTACCCAACAAAGTTACTGATTTGGATAACTTGATATAAAATCAAGGTGCAATCCCTGCATTATTTTAGGGAATGCTTCTACAGTGTTTGAAAAAAATGTCCACGGGGTCAGGTTTCATAACACCAACTATTTTATTTTTTTTAAACTGAGACATCCTCAAGGTAGAGCTAACCTCACCCAGAAAACAAGGCGAGATCCATAATTGACGATTACTATCGTATTTTAAACCCGAGGACACAGATACTTCCGAATATATAGTATTAAAAATAATGCCACTATAAATTAAATATGAGGTGAAGCTCGAGAAATTTGTGCGGCATTGGCATAATAAGTGACTGAAAGGGCTAATTACCTAGGAGGTATCCAATTAAGGCTGCTGGCGAAAATTATAAGGGTTTGATATTCAAACATGCAACGAGAAATAACTAGCAAAAATTCTGATTCACTGGGTTAGTCAGTTATACTAAATGAAGATAAAAACGTGTAACTTTCCGTAGAGTCATTGATACGATAGTGAAATCAATATTCTTTTTCATATTGAATATATTTTAAGGTCGATTCCGAGTTTAAAGAACCACACTCCCATTATTAAAATGGAAAACGTCAACCTTTCTGCATAACGGATCATATTCCTATTCACATTCAACCATCAACTGTCAATGTTGTATATTTTATACAAGATTGGAATATAAAACATGATAGAGAAAAAAAGAATGTAGGCGTAATCCAATTAGGGTCCGATAAATTTCAAAAAGTCATGTGAATGAAATGTGTAAATGATTAGAATCATTAACAATAAATAACTAATACATTGTGTTTTTAATATTCTAGTAAAATATTAATGTCATCCATGTATGATAACTTTATTTTCAACCGAAATCACGAGAGAAAGAGCTAAACTATGGCGGATTAAGCCATTTAACATTACGACAAGGAACAAGCAACTTTGGGTAGTCACATTTTACTGAAATCTATAAGCCAAAAAATGCCGTAGATATCCACGGAGGAAAGGAACACGTATACGAGAGCAGCGAGAGGATAAAGTTTTCCGAAATAAATAACGGGGCGCAAAGGGAGAACGCTGGAGAAAGTTTGGATCCCTGAGGTACACCTCCCTCTCTCCTCTTAGCTGTCGCTTATTCTTTTCCTTTGGAGATAGAATTCCGCTCTTCATTGGTTCACCAATGTTTGAATTAAATCCTTCCGCCATCAGCTAAATTTGAAGAGACTTACGGCGTAATGTAGGAAATAAAACAGGAAAAAAAGCTTTCTTAGACACTCGAGAAAAAAAAGCAGGAAAAAAAGACGAAGGCGATATAATATACGACGGTGTTTTTTTTTCAACCCCCGATGGCTCAGAAAACGATCCATGCACATACAAACTACAGGCGGGTATTGAGCGAATAGGGCAACTGCGCATCCTTTGCACCACACACTCAAGTCATTTCTGAACCTAAGCTGCTAGTTTAAGGTTAGTGGCAATCTCATTTACCACACTGTCTCAATTGGTTATCCTGCCAAGGCTCCACTGCGGTGCGACAGCTAGAAAACTCGCCGAATGGCTTCAGCATTGACATGTTTTGACCTTAATGCCAATAAAAGATATGTAAATGCACCCTGTCAAGAGTGTGAGACAGTTTGAAGCATTACGCCCATTTCCATTCAAAACAAAAGAGGAGACATGCTGACTTCTGGAAGTATTCTGATCCATGACTACGCCCGTCACCTCAGCACTGATGAAGCCACCACTCCTTGACCAATTAAAATGGGATAGCATCCTGGATTTAAAGTACACTCGCTCACAAGAAACTCAGGTGCACGGGACGGTAAGCACAAATGCATTTTATAGGTATAGCCCCTGAGCTCTCGAAGGGTATGGCGGCCTCGGACCTGGACGATGGTGATCCAGGGCAGCCTCCTCAATGGTGTTGGAACGAGTATTTTCCCCTAGCAACTCATCAAATCTATAAAATCGAAGGCTAGGGGCGGTAAACGGTGGAATTTCTGAGGACGCCCACCTGAAAAACCAGCCGCCCGCACTCATTAAATTTAACTCGTTTATCACACGGCGACTTCGTGCCAGCAATTACTGACAATGATAGAGAAAAGGAGCGCGTGTATCACGACTCACGCGGTGCTTAGTACATGCCACGATAACAGATGTCACTCACAGCGCGGCACATAAATACTCCTGAACTTCTCAGACTCCATGCTCTATATATCCTGAATGAAGAGATGTTAGAGAATACTTTATCACCAGAAAAACACAAGTTAATTGAGGCAGTTAATCTAGCCGTGCGTAATAAAAAGTCAACTACTAAGCATTACATGCATTGCTATAACTGCCACCACTCCTCTCCCAACCCTTCTCTTATCGCAAATGTTTGGCGTCATGGAAGTTAAAGAGGCTATCAGCTAACACACACATCATGCGGCACTCGCTCCCTCGGTGATTCAACCCGAAAGCTGGCTTGGATAGGCGAGGTTAGTGCTCACCCTGAACTAAGCCACAGGAGTGTGAAATTCACACAATTGACAAGGTACGGGGGCCAGTTCATTTCCCTGGGCCACCTCGCACTTCGAGGATTTTGTTTGAGAGTGTCGAAATGCTTCAACCGGTATCTGAACCCGGGACACCTCGATGAGCAGCTAAGTGCTCTATCCCTTAAGCAACCATGCTCTCAACCATGCGTAACCAAGGGAGGGGAAAAAAGCAATAATTTGCGCAATAAAAAATAAATGCTGCGTTGAAGGGAAATGATAAGCAATATACCTAGATACGATAAATGTTTGTGAGTTCGGCAGTTTACATTCATTATAAACTGGCCACAAGTGCCCTCATTTTTTATCATTTAAGATTTTAAGTGGAATATATACATTTTTGATATAAATGGATTATCAAAACTATTCTAAGATAGTATTGCATTTAGGCAAGCAATCGTTATTATATTAGGCTATAACTTCGTCGTAATGTTTTTTAATCGTGACGATGTTATCACAAAATATTTTCTGGCTTACAAAAATATAATCCTCATAATAATTTTGCGTACTCTAATTAAAGGAACGATGCATTTGGCATCCACCCCAAGCGACGGTTGCCTACAATACATCACCGCATTAAACGCAGCCCCTAGAATGAGGATGAGTACGTCGCAACTCATAGCCCAAAGCGCTGTTTCCCCTTCCATGACACTCAGAGCAAAGATAAGGCGCGAGTGAAGCATTTAGCGGACTAGCGTCGTCTTTCTGAAAAATGGACGCCATTTTTTACGGGGCACGAGAAAAGACTACCTACTAGGCCAAACGAGCCCAGAGTATTATAATCAACAACAAGATTATAAGCGACCAGCCACAATTTCACGGTAACAAATTTATGATGTGAGAGTGAATTATTTCTATTTCGCCTCCTTCGACGCTACGATGAGTGATCAATTCGCTGAATACGGGCGTAAACAAATGAACGAGGCTAGATCATGTAGTTGACGTAATAGGCGGGACAAGAAGAAAAGATTTCAGAGTTTTTACCGAGCTGTATTGCGCCAGATCATCTCGATATTCACGCAAGCAAATGCGTGAATTTGCTGAGAAATAACTATCACCTTAACTGGGAAGCACAGAAAAATGAGAGACTTTGAAAGATGCTAGGAATTATTCCAATTCCAATTATGTTCATCTGACAAAACATAATGGGCTAAAAGAAATAGAAACATTCGTGTAGAAATGAAACTGGTTCCCGTCAACGCCCACGGGTACCATATGGCACCCAGTGCAGTTCCGAGCCAATACTCCTCCAATGCATTTAATATGTGAATGTTAGCATAAATTTCGGTGTACATACTTAGTTGAAGGTTTCATCTATTATTCAGTCAGTTTGGATTGTCTTCATTGCGTTGAACTCATATGTATCATATTTTATAAAAGTGAAATATATGTGAATTTAAAAAAAACTGGGCGCTGACGGGTAGGCGAGATGTTCATAGTTTGATTTGTTCATTTACCCTCAGTCAAACTCATAAAATCCTAACAAAAATTTTTAGACTTCAAGAGAATTTTAAAAGTTTCTACTCCGAGATCGAAGTGGTTCTATGAATCTCAATGAAAGCCTCTTTAGAGAACTAATTGCAACACGAAGGGCCTTTCATGATATTTCATATAGACTCTGTGGAGGTTTTCTGATGCTCCTAATGGAAACTTATTAGCTAGGATTTGCAAATACTTAGAAGATTATTCGTGAAGAACTTTCATTCGATTCAAGAATGATTTTAATGAGTGTCTTTGAAATCACTACTGAAATTCCTATAGCATTAACAAAGGTTTTTAATGTGAGCACTGCAACGTGATACAAGTGTTGTAAAATACCTTTATTAAGCTATCTTCAGAGAGGAAATACGCCACTGTGAAAAAGCTAGCGAATAGGAAAGAGGAATGGAGAGCTGCGTAAAACCAACAACATTAGGATTGTAGAATAATCATGATGATGATGAAGACACCATAAACTTTTCAAGAGGATTTGGATGAAATTCTCAGCAATCCTTTAGAAAACATAATCAAATTTTCTACTTGGCTAATGGTTTTAATTATATATTGATATTAATACTACCCTTCTGTTAAGCATTTTAAATTATTAATTTTACATTGAAATTTTGATAAAGACGAGGTGACCCGATTAGAAAATAAATAGATATAATTTTCATGACAGCGATTGAGGCTGCCTCTGTACCCAGTCTCATTGAAAGTCGGGATAAACCAAGGGTCTAATATCCCGGCCCATTTACGGGATAAACTTTTCTCGTAGGTGTTTTAACGAGGACTGAATCCAAAGGTCAGTTTTCATGATAAACTTAATCACTTCCAATTAGTTACACACAAATATTTTTAAAATTTTGTCACTGAAAGCATATGTCTATAAAACATAGGAAAATTCCTATTTAAGCTGCTTTTAAGGCGATCGAAAAGACGTTCTAGGAGAGTTAATCAGTTTTAATAATGAATATCAATCTTAAAAGAGGAAATGAAACTAAAACCCTGGTAATAATTTAATCCTCCATTAAGACTCAGAAAAAACTTCCATATTCACTATCTGTAGATTATTTTACAGTGGAGATAATATGAATTAATATCATGCGAAAAATGCTACATCGGGACACATTTTCTTTAAATTTACCTACTGTAAAAAAATTTCATAGATGGTTTTCTGTTTTAGATTGACGTGACTCAGAATAAACATACAGGTAGAAGCATGTCCAGTGTCTAGTCTGGAAAATTTAATTTTCTGGACAGCTTAATTTTCACCTTTCTAGACTGACTCATAAGAAACTGATACATGAATTACAGAGAAAAAGTAAGCAGCATGAGATTAACGACTATCTCAAAAAGACTACATAGAGAAGGGCCCAGCTCATTTCGTACAAATTTAATGTTTACTGAAACGTAGGACGTGGTACAATATCTTTTTGAAAATAAAGCTATATATTTATGAACAATTTTTGCAGTCTAGTATTTACTCTCACGAGAAATATCCCCGTTAAGATAAGAATTTAACATACAAGGTCGCGAGGAGTATAAGTTTTGGCTAACTAACCAAAGTATTGCTCATTTCCAGGTGAAATTCAGGATCGCTATCAGCGAAACGAGCAGCAAGCTCTAAAAGCAAATCTAAATGCACGTTGGATGGCAGCACATTTACTGCTGAAGTGCAGATTACTCATTTGCAATATCCGTCATTCAAACGATCCTGCTCTTGCTTCCGGCATATTTGATGTGACTCCAATCCTGTTTTATACTTTCTCCCACCCGTTTGAGTGTTTAAAATGGCAAAGGCTGTCACGAGGGCAGTAGCATTAATCTCAGAGTCGGATTAAATCCTACGCGGACAGAAAGACCCAACTGCAACAGATGTTGAGGCTTGGCGGCATTCCCACCGAGTGAGAGCAAATAATTGCGCCTATTTCGGGCTTTCCTTTTCCCTCTCTAAGCCCCCCACCTCATCCCTCGATCTAGTTCTGCGTGTACGTACATGAGTCACGTTTCTTCCCACGCCATCCACATAAGCATGCTAAAAACACTAAATGGATGAAGATCCGAGGATTTGGGTTCTCATTGCAGAAATGAAAACATTAGAAGGTTAAGAGAAAGTATTTTTGCGCATAAAAAATATTTTGTGTCCTAATGTATAAATTTTTCGAGCATATATTTCGATAGGATGTATAAAAAAATTAGAAAATACTAGTATATAACATACATAATTGATTTCGATAAAACATTTAAATTATCTTTTATAAGATGACCTGCAAAGGCACACTATGAATAAATTGTCTAATTTAATTTCAGCTATCATCATGATATGACGTCTGATGCAAAGTTTAAATCAAGTACCTACATTTATTTAGTGTTTCCACGAGGTCTGCGCAGAAATTCAGAATTTCAAATGTCCGTGGTTTGATTTCCACTTTAGGTGAGATGTGCTTGACTTTATCGGAATTAATCCGATAGATTTTTTTATGGTTTTCTATTACGAATGGTTTTTCCATGATCGAATTATTTTAATTTTCACTCTGGCTACACACTATGAGGTATCGTTACGTCGTCAGAATTATAGTCGTTATGAAACTTTTGAAACAAAAAAAATTCAGATCGCGTTCCTCATCAGTTGGACTCAACTATTCGGAATAAAAATCCATCGGAATAATTACTATCGGTGACAAAAACATATTAATGGAATTTTTTTTATTTTTCTAAAGAGGACTCATAGCAAATAATTAAAGCGATAAATTAAGAGAGATGTTTTTCCGAACGGATAGATGTGGAAATTCGTTTTTCCCCCGAACCATAAAAAACTTTAATAAACGCTAGTCCCAACTTCGTTAGAGCACTTCATTGTTTTAGCTGTAAACGGCTGCTGTCCTAACATCCCCTGCAACACGCCTTTTAGGCAGCTTGCGGGGTATTATATAGATGTAGATAACAAGAAAAGCTGTTCTCTTTCCTTCCCAATGGCCACCCTATAAATCTGTGTCAGTTTGAATAAAAAATCGGGTACACAGATCAACAATAAAATGATCTGCTCAGGCACACTATGAATAAGCTCTCTAATAAAATTTTATCTGTCATTATGACATTATGCTTGAGACAAACCTAAAATACCTACTTCTATTTTGTATTTCCACCAAGAGATCAAGTACCTCCTTGAGCTAGTGAAACTTATTGGGCCTACATTTTTAAATAAAATACATCCTTAAAAATTCATGAAGGAACGTTATGTCATA
Organism: Ischnura elegans; assembly: GCF_921293095.1. Taxonomy (NCBI): domain Eukaryota; kingdom Metazoa; phylum Arthropoda; class Insecta; order Odonata; family Coenagrionidae; genus Ischnura; species Ischnura elegans. Next base: position 51,185,805 of record NC_060254.1, on the reverse strand, counting down.
AATAAAATGAATAATAAACAGTTAATATCAGTAAATATTGGCATCACGGTACACAATAAATTAGCCCTCATGTTGCTTTTATAGGTAATACTAATACGGTTTAGCATATCTAACTTGAAAAAAATCATTTAAAATCGGTGATAATGTACGTCTATTTCCTCCTCATGAGTCTCCTTATTGTCATTGGTAAGTGTTAAAAGCACATAAAGTATGAATGCCGTCCAATCTAACTAACAGCCAACCAAATATTTACTCTCGCACCTAAATCCCGTTAATTTAAATAAATCGCTTAAATTTCAGTTCAAAGAGCTACAATTGGTTACTGAAAGTGGTAGGGGTGGCGATTGGCTAACGGCCGGAGGATAAAGGGAGAAAGGAAATGGGGGGATAGCATTTGCCGAGAGGGAATGGATAGGTGCTGAATTGGGAGAAAGAGGATGCAGTCGATAATGATTTGCTTTCAGGGTCCAGCCAGGATCGGAAGGGCTGAAGGACCACAAAAGCGAACTGGGGCTGAAGGATATAAGGGCGTGTGAGGGTTAAGGGAGCTGGTATGGCTACACAAATCCCACACTGCTCCCCTTTGATTTTCCCAGCTTCAAGGTAGGAATATTTTTACAATTCAACGATTGTTTTATCGCATGTGACACTAGTTATATCAACCAGTGACAAAATTGGGTTCATACAATAGCGCAGAATGTATGCAGCAGATCGGTGAAACAATTTGAACGATTTAAAATAAATCAAAAATGACTTAGCTCTTGGATAAAAACAAAGGATTACCATGATGGTATCAATGGGATCGTACCAAGGTATCAATGAACATAAGAAGTGTGACCCTGTGAAATGAATATTATTTTATCCACCATATAAATTGACACCTATGGAAGAATAGCCTTTCAATAAGATGGGCATTAAAATTTAAAACTCCAAAATTATAAATTTTAATGTAAAAAAAATTCTTCTCTAATAAAGTATAAATTCCAACCTAAAAAGTGTTATTTATATACCCCTTAAATAAATTTAAGGCAAATATGGCAATCCTTTCTTTGTTTCCAAGCAAAATTAATGTCCCCAAATGTTCGTCAAATATGTTTTTTCCCATGTATTCTAATTAATATATCGGCATAACGTTTTACCTCGAAGTTAAATAACCTTTAGCATAAAAATAAGAACCCCGCCTCAATAAATCTTTTAATGCGACTAACAGTACAAGATCGTGGGCATTAATTCTGCCACATAAGTAAAATTAAATGATTTCGATATTGACTAGGGATAACTACGTATTTTGGCGCACAAGTCTCATTACTGCTTATGTAGAAACATCACACAAATAATATTATTAACATTTCAAATTGTCATTCTTTTACGTCAATTCTCAATATTTCAGTGATAGCATTGGAAAATTTTTCGGAAACAATATAACGACGTTTTTAGTTTCTTAAATCAACAGCGCGACCTGCATTATTTCGCTTGTTGTAACCGTATGCAAAATGAGGTAATGCATGCACACATAGGGTCTATGGATATGCATGTCCTTCGCATCATTGCTGACCCATCGTCATACTAGGTCATAACCATGGCTCATCTAAACTTTGCAGCAGCTTTCCGAACGGTGTAGCAGTTCTCATTAATTTTTAGGTATGACCAGATAAACGGTGGAAATTGAATACTGCTAGAGGTACCTGCTATCTGCAGAGGCAGATATTGAACGAAATAACTAGTTAATAATTTGATATTCCCATACATAATCCCCAAAAACACTGAAGCTGATGTAAAACACGGTTGTAAAATTGGTTCAAAGTCAATGTTGCATAAAAGCAGACATAAAACCGTACTTTCAAGAATCTACACAAGGAAAGAAGTAAATTTGGAAGAGAAGGACAACATTGATATGCTTATTTGTAGCAAATGGATAGCATATGGATAACGATAACGATAGCAACGATAACTATATCCTAAATAATTTAATTAAAAACATGCAGATGTAGGAAAAAATATGCCGTGTGTTAAAACATATCTAAAGAAGGCAAAAAAATCAAACAAGCAAGGTCATTTATTCCAAATCCATGGAAAAATTAGGGTAACTATTCGCCAACGTTTCAAATTGATGACAGGCCAAAAGGTGATCACAATACGAATAAATTTCATAAAATCATATCGTGTCAATCGCAGTAGGTAAAATGAGATAAATATATCACTTTCATGACAAAATTATGACGCAAATGCGTATAAATTATCGAAAAAAGTTTAGCGGTTATTTGGAATGTGACAGCCGGATCTTGAAAGGTGGGTATATTCAAACAAAATCCAGTGTCTCATAGATTACATTCCAAATTCAACCCTCAAACCAAAAAGTAGTAACTCAAGCAATATACTCTCCTACATACTTTTACCTATACTTTATGGACAGCGAAAAACATCTGAAAATACATTATTACTTTTACATTCATGCCTTGATTTTCCTTGGGATGTATTCCAGTGCCCAAGGTAGGTTGCAGCCTGTTTCAGAGAAATAATTGATGAAAAGTAAGGTGATTTAGGAAATAATACGTACCGTTAATGCAGCAGTTTACAAGGCAAATAAGAAAGAATTCAAAATTACACGAAATTCGCAATACCCTGGAGAACAACTTCATTACAAAGTTTTCTTGGATGAAAAACTCTCTTTTACACCACTCCATTTTTTTAATAAGGCAATTCAGGTTTCGAAGAATAATCATCATCATCATGCGTAAATTATTATCTACGTATGTTATTATTGTAACCATAGTTACGCTGAAACCGATGAGTGATGCAAAGAGTATGAATAGTTTACGCGGAGCAACCTACCACTTCGTTGCAGATTGAATGCAAAAAGAAGTGTCCCACCGACAAAGACCACCTCCAGCAAAGAGCAGCATCGGTGGCGTTGTCCGGGCAAGGTGCGTTGGGAGATGAAACGATATAACGTTGAGGGGAGGGCAAGAGAGGATGGGGTGGGTAGGGGAGGTTTAGTGGTGGAGAACGCCGATACAAGTGGGTGGAGTGTGTTGGAGGGTTCGGGACGGCAAAAAATGCTCGGGTAAACAAATTCGGAGGGCTTTATTGGTAGGATGGACGGGAGGAGGTTTGGGGGATGGCGCTCGCTTCAACGACTGAATAAAGAATATTCTTCGCCGCAACGGACGGAACCGACACCCCAATCTCTAGCCACCCTTCCCCCCTGTTGATGCAGCGAGGGGCAAAAGGGGTTCATGCTTCCAGGTCGACACTTTTGCAACGGCGACAAAATCCCTTTATCTAAAAGAACACCAGGGAATAGTGGATTTCATGCGGGATAAAGATTGAAACTAATTTTGTTTTAATTTTAATATAATCACAAGAATTCGTACTATTTTAATGAAAATAATTGCAAAGAAAACATATCTTTTTCCAAATTATTATAGCTCCCTTTAACAAAAATCCTTATCTGGCACTGTAACAATTTACTTTTTACTGATACAAAAATATTTATAAAAACTTGACTTTTCCCAGGGTAAGTTTTTTACAATAAGTAACAAATTGTAGTGGGCCTGACGGAAATTCTTTATCGCAGGAGTCGAAGGAATAAAAACATTGCTGTTTCCTCATTTATACACAATAACATACATTTGGGTGCTTAATTTAATTAATTGACTTCCATTCGGTTATCATCCGGATTTATCTCACCGCAATCACTGAGAGCGAAAGCCTTCGCAAATCATAGGGCTCGGGAAATGACGTCAGCACAAGTGAGACCGTTGAAAATGTTAAGTGTATGTATTGTGGCATTCGCTTTTACCGATTTTGAGTGCGTTTTAAGAATATTTGTGCTAACTAATTATTCGTAAAAATTTACTTCCTTCATTATATTCCCGCGTCTGGTTGGGTTTTCATTAATTGGTAATCGTCGCGGCATTTCCAAAAAGAAGAAAAAACTCAATTTTTTATTTCACAAGGACTGACACCGTATAATGCAAATGCCATTTTTGGCTAAGATCATTGTAACACTTCTCACCAATACATTCTCTCGGAGGAATCAACAACAGCGGGCGAAACTAAACCAAGCGGTAAGATCCCCGACGAATTGATCACCTTAGTAAAAGATGCCAGCAAGGAGCAATGTCGTTTTGAAGTAGTGCAAGCTGATTCAGAATAGATATACATTTGCCTCGCAATTCCGAATGCGGAGATAAGCGAGGATCTTTAGCCAAGCCACGAATATAGATGCAAGTACATCAGGAGAACATTCACAACTTTAGATAACAAATAAAGCCACTTTAGATTGAAAACTTTTTACTTCTCTCTTACTTCAAGAGCTCTATATCATAGAGAATTTCATTTGTATACTCTCTATCAAGTTTCTGCAAAACTCTTAAAGGTAAAACATTCGAATTACGTAGCTGGCTTCTTTTACTGCTTTTTTCTATTTGCCCCCCCCCCCCAATACAGAGGGCAATATCGAAACTTCTGCCGCAGGTTCGTATGTTACAGCCTATTTGGGCAAAAAATAAGTAAATTTTGTCCCTTACGCTAGTCTTACAAATTCATGAGCATATATGGATAAAATACACTATAACATCAAAACTTCTATTATCTAAATGATATTCTAACTATTCCGTCCAATAAGAGGATTCAGGAATCACGCTGCCAATAAGAAAGGATCTTTATTGCTCGAAATATTAAAACTCTGCTAATATACCATAACTTGTAATGGCATTAAGCCAAAACATGTGTAAAATAAACGATACGCTTTAAATACACGTACCCTAAATCGCCGAATTCTTCGAACTGCAATTCAGTAAAACAAAACACCTGAAGGCTATATGAGAAAAAAATCAATGAAATGTAACTTTGGTAATCGAATTTCACAAAATATTCGAAAGCCTCGACGAAAATGTTTACTAACAATGCAACAGATTTACCACACATTCACGCATTGGACTCGAGGTTTCCACGGAAACATTGACCAAGGCTATCGTAGAGCAAAATTTTTTGTTGCATAGTAATTGGTCTTGCAACCTATATCTAAAGGCAGAGCGTTCACATTCAATTTTAGACGATAAATATTGTGAAACCTTTGTTTACAGCTTCAATAGCAACAGATAATAAATATTCAGATCCTCTACATCGTTATTTAGACGTGTGCATTAATCAGTGATCAGAATCAATGAATGAGGATAAGTTTACCTACAAGCGACGTCGTGTTTGAACTAACGATCAGGAGGAATCAATGAAATAGCAATGGATATATTACCGTTCCAAACAGTACTATAAATATTATCACTTTTTTTGAGTATTCATATTTGCCATCTCCACAAATATATGCAGATCGGGGCGGGAAAAAGTTAGAATTCAGTAAGGATTACACTTGCGCCAGCATAGGAAAATTTTATCTGTTGTACCCTCACTTCTATTGCTTTGCAGTCTTTACTTTTATACTGTAATCATAAGTTGACACTCATCAATATTGTGATCAGTTATTTTATAATAGGAAAAGTACTTTTTGAAAATGAAGACAGTTGCTCATTACTGACGCAGTGACTGTATGATTCACATTACTATCATTATATAGAAACTGAAATTACTTAAATATATCAATCTTGAGCAAATAACAAACAATGTGTGACATGCAACAAAAAAATGCAATTACCACAAAAATGGAAAAATAATGCTATCTGTATATAATGCATTTTTAGGGCTTATTTTTTCGTTCTTAAACATATCATTTAACACAAACACTGCATTGCACCGACAATGCAAATATTTGCCCAATATATGAAGGATTTTTTTTTGTTAAATGGCTCGTAGGGGTGATATTTAGACTATCCAGAACAGCAGTGTATAACGCCTTCGACGCCATCATCTTACAAAGAAGTTATGGGCACAACTCTAAAGGCTTGTGTTCACATTATGTTAACCCAAACTTGTTAATGTCTAAATTTATGAACACGTGAATGAACTAAAAAATCCACCGTGTAACCACCCAACTTGTGTGAATGTATTACTAGAAAATAGAAACTGTTCTAATTTGGTTCATGCATTTGTTCATGTTCCGTTTCATCAAAATCGTTCAAGCAAACTCACAGTAACTCGTGTGTGTTAATTTATCGTGTAAACTGGCCTTTGTAAAATTCAGTCTTCATATGCTTCCATTTTTAAAAAACCGTTGGTAATAAATAACCAACTTTGGCAGCAATTGAATGATTTATTCCGAGTTAAGCTGTATCGAAATGGGTACTATGTTTGAATGCCTTTCAAAATCAGGTACTCTTCCCGTTAAAACCGCAAAAACAAAATTAAAATGTGCGTTAGATAATGAATTTATTCTTCCCACTGCCTGCTTTTCACTACCCCTAGTCCCGGCATCCGACATTCAGACCATCAACAGCCTCTTCTTGGCCTCACTTCACTTGGGGGCGTGCCGGAATGAATAGACTGGAAGATCGGGATCGAAGAGACGCTAACAGGTGAATCCATAGTATGGCAAAGAAGGGAAATGGTGAACAAGATAGTAAGAGGCTTACGTCTGGCTCCTCAAGTGAGCCCTCACAAAAATGAATATGCCCGTAAGATAAAAGTAATCGGAAACACATAATCCAATAGAGAAGTGGAAGCAATTGAAATGAACACAAAATATTAATAGGCTCAGGAAATGTTGGTTCGGTGATCAAAGGTAGCGATTTTTACCTTCCTACAAGGTTATATATTTTTCACGACTACAGAAAGATTTTTATGGAAGAATTAAAAGAGAAAGAAAGTGAATCCCACAAAAAACAATAATACTGTAAATGAACTGACTTTTGAAAAGAACATGTTTCTCTTTTATCATACACGGACTTCAGTGCATATTTTCAACCAAAATTTATATCGCGGTGCTCATACTCAGTGCGAATGAAAACAGCCAAAAACCTAACTCTCCCATACTCCACCCGCTCCACTTCCAAGGTAAGTACACGTCGTGTTTACCATGGGGATTTTGACGAAGACCATCATTACTCCCTACTTTGTATGCTCCGCTACAAATTTGCTTGTGCCGTCTTTCTGAGAGTGATATAGACTCTTCTAACAGCACTCAAACATCAGAAATGAGTACACCATCGCAGAGCTAACATGTTTCATTCGAAGTTGGCGTTCATTTACACCCTAGAAGCATTGCGTGTAAAAAAGTACAATGAAAAACTTACTTTACTGAGCATGACAATTTACCATAGAAAAACATATTTTTTCGAAATATATAAAACTCTGCTCAAACAATAAATAAAATATGAAAAACAAGCTGAGCTTTCATATCAATCTTGCAATGATTTATGACTTTTTCATTCTGATTTCAGATCCTATAGGAAAGCCTACGTCCTTGCTCAGAATTCAGTAATGACACTAATTCATTCCAAGAAGAAGAGAAAACAATTCCAAGAAGAAGAGAAAAAATGGAAAATATTTAATCAGCCCGTTCAGGAAATACTCAACGCGTGGCATTAAGCCGTATTCAAACAACACCCATCTACAGTGAGGATTCGCATTCACTTTTCAAAATAAGAAAAAAACTAATTTTAGGAAGGATATAAGTAAACAAAAGAATTATGGCCATCCAATTCTGTAATGCCTGTCCACCAAATTAAGGGAAAAATGCAAGTGAATTTGGTCTTATTCTTCTTACAAAGGAGACACAGCATGATTATATTTTCCAGCTCAGTTACGCCAATTTGCTATAAACTTTACTCGACCATTGCTGGGGGTAACATTATTACGTAATCGTTTTAAAATAGGAAAAACACTCGTATTTTAATTGAAATCTGCTGGTGACCATTACTTAAGAAGCCCCGATTTTCCTTCGACAGTTAAAAGACAACCTTGGTAGAAAGGAGGAGTATAAATTCCGAATGGCACTAGTTTTCAGCCTTTCTGCGGTCACATTAGGTGCCAGATTATACCCATACAAGCCCGTCTATTATTTATCCTTCCTCAAGAGAGTTAATTTTGCTTTCTACTCCGGCATTTTCCATTTTTTTAAACTTACCCTTTAGCAAGTGAACTTAAAAATTAAAGTATCCCACTAAATAACGCGATAAATTGTTGCGAGAGGGCAGTATGCAATAAGTTACAATTCTAATGCCGTTCGCTTCTCAAAGTGCGTTCAATTGACGTCATGGTTCGTACACTTCAGCATACTTGACAGGGATTATTTACGGCGCCGAGGGGACTTTCGGGAGGCAGCTGATGTGATGAGGATTTCCCTCGGGTTTAAGGGGAACGGTGAGTAATCACAGGGGATGGAGTGAGGGAGTCCTTCTTCGCAACCACGAATATCAAAACCATTCTCCAGTCGGTCTCTAGGTCTATTAGTCTTATCGTTTCCGGGTTTCCACATCGTTGTTCCATGTTTGCAGTAGAGTATCTACTACTCACCACAGAAGCCTTCGCAAAAACTCTATGTCGTCACCCACCACGCATTTAAATGAGGTTACAAAAATCACCACTCGTGTCGCTGACGGGTAGAGCAGACAGAATTTTGACGAAAAAAATAAGCTATAATTCGGACTGTTGACCGTTATTTATATTCGCATTTTTTTTAGTCCTTCCGGCCATCGTGCCTCAAAATTTAACCAACAATTTGTCCCGTCTTCTCGCTAAAGTTTTTAGAAGATCGTAGAGGGACAGGTGGAGGGGAAGAAGGGAGAGGGACGGCTCTGAATGAGTGTTATAAGACAGGTTATAAAGGATATAAAAGAAAAGAAATACATAAGAATGAAAATACGAGTAAAATTTCCGGCCTCGGTGGCGGCGGGGTAACGTTCTCGCCTGCCAAACAAGAGGTCGCGGGTTCGAGTCCCGCCTGGGTAGGTTTCCCCTGTCCAGGGCATGGTTGTTCGTGTGCGTTTAATTATTAAATTTGTTGAATACTCCCGATGTAAAATGGCCAACATGAGCTGTATTCGGTGGATTGGGAATAAAATAAAAAAAAATAAAATAAAATAGGAGAGAGGAACGGAGAGCTGTATCAAGCAAATCCTAGAATTGTATAACATATATAATCGATTCAGGCTCGATTTTGTGGTAGCCCTTCCACTTTTAATTCAAAACATAGTTTACACTATTAATTTAAAACTCAACAACCGACCATGGTTTCAACACATAGTGTCATTTTCAAGGAAACAAATTTTGTCCTAAAAAATAACGCAATGCGTTGAAACCATGGTTGGTTGTTGAGTATTGAATTAAAAGTGTGGAAATTACCATTTGCGTTCTTTTAAGTATCTTGTATATAATTGTTGACGTATTATGATGTGATATTTTGTATTCATAGCTTTCAAATTCTTTTACTCACGATTGTAAATATTACATTGTTAATATTGTACACAAACGGATTCCTCTCACCTCATCGTTGAACAGAGAAAATGCGCCAGAAGACCCAACAAAAAAATCAAGCTTCTACCGAATGAACTGGAGCCACCTCTATGTATTTCTTTGGAGGTAATTCGCTTCTCCTTCTTCCCTCTACCGCCTCATTACTCACAGCGTCCGATGCGAAGTGAGTGGGAGGCTAAAGGTGCGTTTACACTAATTAACATGTTGTACATGAAATTATAGTTACATGAAACATGTTTTACGAAAAAGTTAAAAATATTTGTAACATATGCTATATGTAACACTGTGTTATGAAACAAAAATTCGTGTTATACAACAAGTTTTTGGTCACGCGAAGCGGGAAACCAAAAACTTGCTGTGTAATACGAGTTTTTGTTCTATAACGCAATGTTACATGTAACATGTTACACTGATTTGTAACTTTTTCGTATAACAGCTATTTTTCACTTATTTATATAACATGTCACTCAGAGTAAACGTGCCTTAATAGATACGATAATGGTGGTACATTACTATCCTAATGATGGTTGGAGTATGTAATGGCTTAAGGTGCGATATGGGTGGTGGTTGATTGACACGGATTGTTTAGCGGGCGCTGTACTCCAAGCATCCGTGAACCAAAGGTGCTTCGCCGCTCTCCTTCCATTCCCTATCCCGTATTTTCTAACTTGGTATGTGGAAAGCCAAATTATATTGCTGAAATCAAATCACATCATAGACCTCATCAAACAACGCATCTATACACGCAGTAGCATAGGTAACGGACACGGAAAATCTTAATTATGCAATTATTATCAGATCTGCTGTTTCAACGAAGCGTTGATTAGATATTTCTAACAAAATCATACAAGGAAAAATTAAATACCAGTAACGAGCTAGCCTAAATTTTGATCAACAACAGGTCTGAACTTGTTTGCGATGAAAGTATTCTGAAAAATGGTGGATTACTTGCTATACTTCTTTATATATAGTAGCAACTAAAGAATGTTCGAAATACGAAAGCCCGATGTAAAATGCAGCATGTAAGGATTGGCTATTGGCCTTTGTTCCCCCCTTCTTTTCCTCTCTATGAAAGACGAAGCATAGAAGTCATACACCCGAAAGAACCACGATCGGGAGAGCATTTATAACAATTGAATAAAACATATCTAATTGTGGCAATAACATGGCTTTTAATTTGTTTTCTGGCGTATCCTACCCAAAAATAAGCACAAAAATGCTTCCCATGGAAATGAGGGTTTCATACTACTTCGTAAGTTAACTGCGTAAGGAATTCACGCTCGCTCGAATGTGAAGACTCGAGCGCAACCCATCATAAAAATCACTTTGCGGGTCAAACTCCCTTCCTCGATGAACTACGAACTCCTTTTCCATCGCACCGACGAATACGACTACCCAACTCAGAGAGTGTGTTGTTCTCCAATGCAGAGGCGTGGTTGAGCGGCAGTGCCGATTCGGGACTTAGTAAATTTCCAGTTCCTGGTTGGTAAGATTTTTGAATGCGGTACTTTATCTATTTAAGTCAATGCAATCACCACTATCTCATTTTGCAACATTTAAATTGATTTTATTTTACGGAAAACCATATTGTGTTCAAAGGTGTTATAAAGAGGTTCATAAAAGCCAATAAAACCCGCAGGTATTATTTGGAAAAAAAATGTTAGATTTGAGTGATTGAAATGTTAGAGTTGAGAGGAAGAAGCTCGCAGTAGTTAAGTAGAGAAGAGAAGGTAGCCATCACAGCCATGTTAATCCAGGAGTTACATTCATGGTATGCGAAATTTTGCTAGGAAGAACGTAAATATTTGAAAGCTGACTTGCAATTCAATCATAAATTTCTAGTTTAGGTCGAAAAAAAATCAGCTACACAAAGATAGTGCTTTTATTATGAATGTTTTCTATAACATTTATTTATAAATGATGTACTAGGGAAGATCTACTTACGTAGCATACTGAAAGTCTAGAAAGTTCAAAAACGATGGCCTCACATGTTTTGTATTGAAAAAAAGATCCAGGATATAGCCTAAAAATATATTAGACTGTTAAGAAGGTTAACAACCAGCGATCAACACATTGCCCCCGGTAAAAATACATATTTTTTGGAAGATCACCAATGTAATTCAGCTACCTTAATAGCAGAGCAATTTCGTTAGTTTAAGATCACAAAGAGCTCCAAAAAAGGTGAAATTACGATAACAAAGCACCCATAATCTGTGACCAGTCAATAAAAAAATAACCTTGTAGAGTATTATGATCCCATTATTCCGGGTAATAGCGACGCTGGGAATTCATGAGCGCAAGCAGTCCTTGAAATTACATGCCTGGCGCATAGGGACGTATTTTTTCGGGGCGTGCATACAGCGAAGAGCCGTCAAAATACGCTGACACGGCTGACAGCATGCAGCGGGCGATGGGATCCACTGCTCGCGAGGAGGCAGACCACGACGCGACGTCGTCGTCCCCGAGGAAATCCATTCTTCGCGGTACAAGGACTGCTTTTCTAGACTCACGACGGGTGAGCCACCTCTCAACTACTCCCCCGCCTATTTCATAACAATCCACCCTCCGCGTGTTTCCCAGGGCGAGGAAATTTTACTGCGGGACATTTGGCTGAACTTCGGCTCTTAAATTTCAACCAAAATGACCGAAAAAGAAACAGCAATTTGCACAATAAATTAGAATTCTACACGAGTGATGCATTTCCCTATTTATTACGAATACTTCTAACTAATAGTTTTATTTTGGATGCTAGCATGTTCGTTTTTTTAGAACTCTCCTATTTTCTGGTATAATCGCTTGTCATTGTCCGGTGTGCTTGGCCTGTCCGGCAGGCGAGCGCGTTTCCAATTGACGTGCCTGGTGTGAGAACACCCCGTGCCACACACCCTGGTGGTCGCTTGCACGGTAGATCTTATATTTAGACGTATGAATATCCCCTCGGTATGTAGGTCCTCAAATGGATTCCTGAGTGCAAGATTACTCAAAAGAATACATGTACACAACTAAAACGATAAGCATACCTTTCAGAAACTATCCCGCTAATTCATTTTCAAGATTCGTATGTGATTGCAGCATTTACTGCGGCATACAATCCTGAAACCCTAGCATTCACTGTGGCATCGAAATGAATATCGCGACAATCGCATATTTGTGTCAAAGAGCCAAGAAACAAATTACGATCCCATAATTCCGATCGCCTATAAACTCGAAAAATAATAATTAAATACATTTCGCGACTCTTCAACTGTTTTAAAGCACGGATTTCTTCACTCACTTTTCCTTTCGTTACTTAACCTCACATTTATATAAGGCTAACTTACGTGTATCTACTGATGACAAGGAACCAATTATGATCCTGCTATTCCGATTTCCTAGGCACTCAAAAAATAATGAATGACTACAATTGGAGAATCCTCAACTGTTTCAAAGCGCGTACTTCTCCACTCATTCTGTACTTCGTAAATTAAGCTCATATTTATATAAGGTGGCAAAGATCGGAATGGTAAAACAAAAGCTAAAGCAGAGGAGCGTAAGTTCGAATGGGGTAAGGGAGTCACTCACCTTGACAGAGGAGCGAGATGAGGTGTAGCGTCGCTAGAAGGGTCCGACCGTCTCGACGCCCGCCCCGCATAAGACGCCTACGGCCGCCGGCACCCGCCATGGCCATCCGACGCTTCTAAGACGCCGTGTCTGCGTCCGGGGGAGCTATTATTCCTCTTGCACAAAACGAAGCACTCAAAGGAAGACACACGTGAGCATGGCTCACGATCACTTGCTCAGATATCCACTGGAGAACATCATCGTGAAGGATGAAAAATAGAAGGCTAAATTTACGGGATATCACCACAAACTCATACAAAGTTCAGTGAACGATATAGAATTTTGGACATGGTTCTGGTTGCAGAGGGGAAAGATATGCACATAACGAACTATGTAACTTGAGCAGGGACGATTTACACTTGCAAATGTAATTCTCTCAAATAATCTTAGTTTCCCAGTCTTTACTTCGACTAAGGGGACAAGAAAAAATTAAAGCCTGATGACAAAGATGAGAATGACATATATCTAAGAGTTTTGAAAAAGATAGGTTCATAATGCACCATGAAAATGAATTTCCAACGTGGGAAGATTGTTGCAATATATATTTCTTTCTTGCCTAGGGGAAGATATTTACTGCCAATATTTATTTTCCAACCACCGAAAAGAATGCGCGATCGTTTTCATACTTCTTTAGCACTTTTACTTGAACGTGAGAGAGTTTTCCGATTCTTCTTCAGGAGAAATCCCTCAAGGGGCGCTTGCTTTCTTAGCAATCCTCCGGTGGAAATACGCTAAGTCTCGCTGCGACATGATAACAAAGGGTTGTGGTCCAGGTTTTCCACTCCGCGTACTTTTTTATTAATTCTACCTCAAAGCTTTTGGGACAAAGTTGAGGTAAATGTCACTGACGAAAAAATTTGGAAATGCAACACAGATCCAACGATCTTAAAAGGTAGCATTCCTGAAAAGGCCGAACGATGCGACTCACTTTCCTCAGTCGTTGATTCATTTACCTCGGCCAAGAGAATTTAAGGACCAGAAAAGGGATTTTTGGTTAAAACATGAAAATGAGGGCATGACACGAAGGACTCTTTCATGTGGGTTCTTTAATCACTATCGAAACAATCCGAACACACAAAAAAAAACGTTCATCCGAAGTTCGCACATACAGAATAACCTCCCACGATGTCGGAGAAACAAATTATTCCTTCATTGCTACCCATGAGGTAGCGCGAATCAGTGCATTTTCACTGATAACAGTGAAGCGATGCAATCCCCTCTCCATTCCGTTGTGATTCTAGGATGTTTCTCCACCTTGCCGCTGGGGAACCAAACCATTTCTACGATGAATACTAATATCTCTGCGATGACAGCGAAACGATGCAATAACACCTCTTTTCAGGTCAGATGCGTCGACAAATATCAGCGTGGGACGCATATCCGTGATCCGCGGTGGACGCCGGCGTAGCAAACGCCGTATCCAGCGGCGCGGATGCGATGCCCCGATCGGAGAATGCTGGTGGCATGCCGTTCCTACTTCATGGAGGCTGCAGAGGGGGTCCTTGCTTGCTTACTGCCCGTGTTTCTATCAGCAGGCTGGGATAGAGGGGGATTACGCCCCCAACAGGGAGGAGGAAGAGGCTCCGAGGGCATCCGAACCACGACGACCGCAGGCGAAGACGAGGAGCGTGTTTCGCGTGTTCACCGTCAACTGTTCTTCGGTCTTTCTGCACCAACTCCCGACTCGGAGCTGTTCGTCCGACGTACTGAAAAGGGGACTTCCCTTGCGAGCCGCTCTTCCCCCTCCAGCACCCTCCCCTCCGTTCCCCTCCCCCCCATCCACCTTGCGACGAAACATTCGCACGCCACCGTCGACACACCTCCAACTCCCCCGCCCCCTCTCCCAATCCCTCGAATACAAACAGTCCGCAAAGCGAGGGGGTGGTGAATGGGCCAGCCAGCCGACACTTCCTCGCTCCCATTTAAACTACCTACACCAATACAGCGGCTGCGTGTCGAGAGATTTTCTACTTCTTTGACCGTCACCTAGCGAAGCAGAATGTGTCACATCTGACTGACTTTATACTCTTAAATAATAACCACATTGATCGAAAAATAAACAGCATTTTTCACAATATAATTGAACCGTGCAGGAGAGAAATATTTGCCCACTCATTATGAGTACCTACATAAGTATCATTTCAAATGTCACAGGTGGAATTTTACCTCGGAAAATTGACTAATTAGGGCATAATTTTGAAATGATAAAAACGTTTAGAGAACGGGGATCACTATAATTTAAATTTCAATCATTTTATTTTGGGTGCACTTTTTCTAAGAAAATTTATCCCTGCTTACGGTCAATTTAATTGTTCACAAACATTTTTGGGTTTACAAAAGATCATATCCAAATTATATACAAATATTTTGCCAAAGATAAAATAAAAGTGGACTCAACCAATTTCCTTTTCATTGCCTCCTTAATAATCTTCATTTCACCATGATACACTGTTAGCAAAAATCATGATACAATCTTAGCAATCTTATCAAAAGGGTTTATAAAAGTTCATATCTAACAAATATACAAATATTTCATCAAAGGTAAAATATGAGCGGAGTTAACCTAAGATTTCTGTTTTATTGCTTCCGTAATAATCTCCGTTTTTCCACAGTACACTCTTAGCAAACATCTCTGGAAGTGTGAAATAATAAATTATATCACGTTGACTTCGTTTCAAGGCGCCATTTAGGTTTTACGACCCAATGCTGGTTCTGATTTTACGCTACGACACATTCACAGAACCTACAATCAGAGTCATTATCAGAGCTTTCAAGTCTATTTCGCGAGTTTTGGCACACACAGCCATGAGGATAGTTGTAATATTATAGCAATGGACGGCAGGGTAGAAGGAAAGAGAGGGGCTCAGTGTTTGTATCACGAATATTACAAAAGAGGATCCTCAAGTCTTCTTCTAAATGTGTTATTACACACTGCGCATTTAAATTGGTTTGCAAAAGTCGCCACTCGCGTCGCTGGCGGACAAAGTGATCCGAGTTTTACCCGGAAGTAAGGTATAATCAGGGGTATTCATCGAAATCTATATACATGATGACGTGATCAATCGAGTTTATTATTTTTCAATGCTATTCCTCGCTATTACAAACATTATACTGCAAAATGTGGAAAAAATTGGATCGCATTGCACTAATAACCGTGCCGCAGGCATTTTTAAAAACCGATAAGGATGTGACTGAAGACACAACAGAAATCAGTCAACTATGAGCTGGAACTGGGCCTCCTCTATGCAGTCCCCTTTGTATGCATTTACAAAAGGAAAACGGCCAAGAGACCTTGAATAATCGTCCCATCTGACGGACGAGATATTACGCTCACCAAATTTCCACAAATTCATGTAGGACATGAATGGTAGCCATTTGAATATTTTCTACCGTTACCGAAAATCAAACCCGGGCCACTAGCGCGATAAAATAATGCAGAGGGCCTAATTCTGTCTTCCAATGCATTCGTTGGCGGACTACTAAATCCCTATGCTTTTTGCAACCCCTCTGAGCATATACCCCATCTGGCACCCCTTAGTTAGGGGTGGCTCTGATCCTTTCCTACCTCCCCTCTTCTAAGAATCGGCGACGGTGGCGACGCTCCGCGGTGTCATGCCCAAATTCAACCCTCCTCCACCCCCAACCGTAGAGGCATTTTCCAGTCTCTCACACCCCAGTAGATGCACCCCCTCGGCACCGTTTTACTTTCAATTCATCCCCTTTGCATTCAAACGCCGATATACCTCCCATAGTGGTCTAAGATCTTAGAGAATAAGGCATTGACCCAAAAATGAGCTAGCTTTCTTAAGGCCTGTTTACACTGTACATAAACCCATGCGAGTTAATGTCTTTTAGGGTGAATGATTTTTTGACCGGAACGGAACAAAATTAGAACAGTTTCTATTTTCTCTTCATGCATTTGCACAAGTTTGGTGGTTATTCGGTGTATTTTCGTATTCATTCATGCGTTCATGCATCTAGACATTAATTCGTGCGTGTTAATAAATAGTGTAACCAGTACTTAAGCAAGGGAAAAATAGGAGCATCCTTATCACGCCTAATACTGAAAGTTAAAGAAATAAACTTGCCAGCAGAGGCCTGCCTTTAAGTAGCGCAGAGGGGACTGAAGGTGTAATTCTAGCGAACAGCGATGACGCCCTCCAATATAGAAGGCTACATTGTCTCTGATATTACTCATACTTGAATTTTGTAAAACGGGAACAAGATAAAACGTAGGTAATATTCAATTTCATTATTCAAATGTCTATATAATTTTAATTGTTTGTATATAATTGTTACGCAAAGTATAATTTTCGAATTTTGATTATCTTGTAAATATGAAGAGAGGACGAGGAATTTAAAAAAATTTAACAGCTAGAAAAAAGTTCTCTACGGTTTTAACTACGTCCTGATTTACAAAATCGCCTGTTTTAGGTTTTTCTTTAAGGTTCTCTGGTCGCACGTGATGCTTAAAATAAGTCTCAAACGTTTCAGACCTAAGAAGAAGTCTCATTGTGAAACGACAGCAAACGTCATTTCCAAGAAAACACCAATATTTGTTCTTTTCATTGTACCCACGATTCCACAGTCGATATAAATCTAATCTTTTCAATGAGTATTTGCGCAGTTTTAAAATACGATATTATTTACTATAACCCAAGAATATCCCTTACATATGTTGAAATTTATGTAGTGTTTCCTAATCATCACATTGTTTATGCCTTAACACGAGGGAATGTTTGAATAGGTGAGGGTAGAGAACACCTCGTCCTAAGGTACAGGTGCATGAATAACACATATTCCTGGGCGGCGGGCCATGTTCCTTGTCCTGAGCCATTTAGCGCGGAGAAGATTTGGAGTTCATTGCCCAAAGGCTCTGTCAGTGCTTTGAGCTTAGGACATTTCGGTCAGATGCCGAGCGCTCTATGATAAACGGACGACAATCTTGACAAATTTACACAACAATGGTGACATGAAACTGGTAGGCACGGTATATAGACAATTTGTGCGGCAAAGCAAACCTATCACGTATAAGTTTAACACTGACAACACACTACAAACTTTCCCATTCAAAATTAATCGCTAGAATAAGTCTTTAAATAAACTGTTACAACTGAAGCAAGTATATGGTAACTGATCGGAAATGAAGGATCAGATAAAATAAGCAAGAATTTAAAATTTGGACTCAAATTTTACTACTTAATTAGAAATAGAAATATTGTAGAAAAAATTTCAGAAGCACACCTTTTCTTTCCTCCTGGCATCAACAGTTGATATTTATTTTCTTCAAAAAGCTGGGAAGGGTGTAGGGTTGGTTAGGTAGAAAGGGGAGGTGTTCCGGGAACACCGCGCAATGGGAACAGCTCCTTCTTCCGGATATTAAGGGAACTAGAGGCAGAGACACCGCGCGTGAAATCGCAACCTCGACTCCTTCTTCCAAATTTCCAGCCTAAGAAACAAACCATCCCCTTAGACATCCTCAGACAGTTCCCCCTTATAAGTTTAAGCCCCTATACTTCTCCTCTAAGAATAACTAATATATAACATTAAATCTGCATCTACATACCACCCCACTAGCCGCCTACATAGACGTGTGGCAGAGGGTGCTAGGAAACAAGCCGTTTAACATAAAAAGCAATGCTCAAACAACATTTCGACTACCATTCATTAAAGTCCTTTATAGTTCGGGGGAAAATCGAATTCCCATATTTATCCATTCGGCAAAATATCTCTATTAATTTATCGCTTCTGATGGATATGGGAATATAGTGGGGCTGTAATATGATGTTCTCCAAGTCGCTCTTAAAGATATCTATTCTCAATTTCTCAAGCAATCTACGCCTAGCGAGCAGCCTTTTAGTCTCTAGCTGCTCCCAATCTAATTCGCTTAACATTTGTGTAACGTTTTCTGTACGCCCGTAGCTGTTTTTGATGAATCGCGCAGCTTTACTCTATATTTTATTCAGATCACGGATTAAGTCTTTCAGGACGGGATATCGTATGCTCGCCGTGCATTCAAGGTGTGGTTGGATGAGTCTTACTCTGAAAGGAAGAGTCCTA